>NC_069506.1:344573235-344698235 GCF_027579735.1 Bombina bombina
ATCTATCATTAGAAGAAGGATTGAAACTTAAGACCCACTGGGTAGGAGAGTCTTTCCTTCACTTGCCAGGAAAAGGGGAGTGGCTATTTTGCTTGGATTTTTTTTAAATACAAGATTAACAAACAAGAACAATAAACAAGACAATAAACAAGAAACTAAACAAGAAAATAAACAAGAACATAAACAAGAAAATAAACAATTTAGAAAACTTTTTTTTAACCTGGGGATTAGAGATGTCTGTAGGATGTCTGGAACAGAATCCTGATATCAAAAATGATACCTGTATGTCAAACAAATATGGTTCTCTCTCCAGGATAGATATGTTTCTTATTAGTAATAGCTTAATAAACACGGGAGTTAATACACTGATCTCTCCCTTTTTATTATTCGGATCATGCACCTATAATACTGGAATTTCTCTTTTCTCTTAATTCTTTCTTTCGCCGTTTTCATTTTCCAACATATTTGTTTAATGATCTTAAATTCAGAAATGATCTTGTCAAAAAATGGGAGGATTATTGTCTTCTCAATCAAGCACACATAGATAATCCCGAGTTGTTCTGGCAGACTGCCAATGTAGTCTTGACCGGTGATATTACTTCTTTTATGATCAATATGAAGAAAAAACTGGGTTAAACTGAAAATTGGGTTAAATATCTCAACGCCAATAAAGAACGAGATACTTTACTCCTCCATTCTACAACGTCGACTGAGTTAAAAATGCAGCCTAAATACTACAGATATGGGAACAAGACGGGTAAACTTTTGGCAAGGATAATTAAAAATGTCTCTAGTTCTCAAGGCATTGAAGCGATTCAATCAAATGGTAATATTCATAAAGACTCCAAAGAGATCTTGTCATCTTTCTTTTCCTATTATTCTGATTTATACTCATATAAAGAGCCTAACTTAGATTATAAAGCCAAATTCTGGGATAGTATCATGGTCCCGAGTTGCCCAGAACATTTACTACCCTTGATTAATGCTTCTATTACCGATAAAGAAATTGCGGATAGTATAGACTTATATATCTTTACATAAAACCCCGGGACCAGATTTATTTCCCAATGAATTCTATAAAATGTTGAAACTTAATATTATCCCATATCTTAAAAACCTTTTTAATCATTACTTTCTAAATAAATCACCATGTTCAGATGCCTTCTCAACATCCTGGACCACTTTGATCTTAAAGAAAGGTAAAAATCCTCTTGAAATGGGTTCCTACAGGCCAATAGCCCTATTCATTTCTAATTACATAATCTTAACTACTATTATTGCCAACAGACTCCAGAGCCTGAATGACTGAACAGAATAACTATTCTATGTTCACATAAGTTTAAGTATATAACAGATAGTATCTGAAATAGATTATGAAAAATAATTATCTTATGCTTGTGTCGCTTTCTCTCTGTGTAGTCAGTTGTAGAATATAGCTCATAAATAAGTTTAAATCTAATTACTAACAATAGATATTTTAACTAAATACATTCAATACCGTGGTCCAGTATTGTACATCCTTATCGTGAACCATCATAAAGGGAAACCTAAGATCTAATAGATTAGGATGACCATAGAATGGTGTATGTGTCAATGTCACCTTTTATAACTAAAAAAATAATAATATATATATAAAATATCATTCTTACCTTTATTTAATTTTCTTATTTTTCACTTTTGTTTCTCATACACCTATCCCGATAGGATTTTGTAGCACTTATATTTTAACACCTGTACATCACATTATTATTTGTGGAATTCACTACATTTAATAGATTTTTTCCCTTTATCAACCCTACACTTATAAATTCACATTACCTTTCTTCATTTAGTTATCACTGATATAATTGTGTACATATTCACATATTGATATACATGGACATATGGCCTCCAATTTCACTCAAAACCGATATTTATGTCACTTTGTTCACTCCAGCACGGTCTCACTGTGTTCACCAGCACATTTATCTTTCTGTGACATTGATTATTCCTTTCTCTTCAAACATGTACATCCTCCCTTATTTGGAGGGGTTCACTTAAAGCTGTGGGTTTTATTTAAATCCTTCTAAACCACGCACTGTTAATATCCCCTTGAATAAATCGATAACTTATTAGTTGTATTTATTTTTTAATGTCAATATTAAAATCAATGTGGAAGTGAAAAAATATTAAAAGTTAAAAAATTCTTTTAAATTAAAATTACTTTTTTTATATTGTATAATGGTACTATAATTGTTCCGAAAATATAATACAATTCTTGATCTTAAAGCTGATTATTCAACATGACAACCCCTAATAGATCTATTCGTATAAGTAATATTTCTTATGTCAACTAAAACACATTTAACGCCACGGATAGTACATTAGTTATCACCTGGATTTCAAACATGTGAATTAATATGAAACGGCTGACATCTATATTTGACAACGGAGATAAAGATTCACTTGACTAAGTAGTTAACATCTTGCCCAAAAATTATTCTTATTTAAACTATTTCAGACCAGATATTATAATTATTCAACTCCAACACAAACCTCTGATAAGTCCCTCGATCATCCAATGACAAAACCATTGAGCCAAGTGTCAATCCAATCACGGATGACACCGATTGGTTCTGGATTGATTAATGGGTGGGGTTTAGGTAATATACACCTGCAGACGCCGGTGCGCGTCACCATTTGAAAAATCTGTAATTGACACGGCAAAACATGTCAAGGGAGGGTTATTGATTGTTCAACACCTTACACATTTTAAACTTAGCAAATAGATTAGACGCAAACTATGATTTAATATTACTTCTTTAAAACCTGTACTATACGTATGAGAACAATTCAATCCAGTGACCAGTATAATCTAAACAGCGTTGCTGCATTTAACTATTTAGAGGTGGAATATGTTATAGTCAATAGACGATACACGCTAACAGCAGTTGTTGGAGAGCCACATTACTTAAGCTCTCAGGTAGAAGTACAACAAATAACGGTGGAATCAATCTATAAGTAGTACTTAACAACAACAGGAATCTAGTACATAATTTGGATAATCTACGCATCCAGGCATCAATATACATGCTTAGGCATTCTCTAATCTAGATTTGATTACAAGACCCACTACAATACTATTATATCTATCTTCAATAGAAATGGTTATTTATGTTATAAGCTTTCGATAGAACGCGAATTTACATAGAGGGGCACAATAACACAGCGTAATAATCAATTCGTAAAGCTACTTTCTTTAGTGTTATAAGTGGTTAATACGATTGAAGATCAGGTGTCAATACAAGAGTTAAACTACACATTAACTGGGATTGGTATACAGCTGTAACAATTTGGTCAGTTACACTGTATCCAATTTGGTTAGTTACACTGTATCCAACTAAGTGATATTTAAATCCACTAACTCTAAGGCTTAATATTATAAGTGCATAAACATATGCTTGTCCTTGAAAAGATTATTCTTGGGAAAAAGAACATGGCGGTTTGGCACTTCCCGATTTGGAACTATATAGCTTAATTTCTTTGGCGAAATTTGTTGTAGGATGGCTTGGGAATTCAAACTATTTTTCTCAGTTAGAACTTGAAGAAAATGTATTATACCCATATTCACCTATAGCCATTCTTCACTGTAATCTTAAAACTTTTCCTAGATCAGTTAAAAATCTAACCTCGACATACAATTTACTGTCAGCCTGGCATAAGATATGTGCAAAAATGGGTCTTAATTATGCAATTTCTAATTATCAGATTACCACGGGGAACTCTGCATTTACCCCAGGAATTTACACAAAGGTATTCCAAAAATGGGCCGTTTGGGGCTTTTCAAGTTAGTACAATTTGTATACTTTAGGTTAAATATAGTCAAATCTTTTTCTGATCTGAAAGAACAGTATCTCTTAGATAAAAAGGATTTCTGTGCCTATCTTCAGATAAGACATTATATCCTTAATATCACTACCCTAGTGGACCTGGGCAAAATTAGATTCCTGGATAAATGGCAACCTCTACTTGTAAATCTCCATACTCACGACATAAACCATTCTATAAATAGGGTTTGTGAAACCACATTATCGGCTTTCTGGAGAGAATTACATCTTAAACTTTTGTACATGACCTATTACACTCGACATAAGGGATATAAGTGGTACAATTTAGATTTTAATAAATTCCCTAAATGTCAATTACTAGGAGCTGATGTAATCCATATGCTGTGGGAATGCTCTAAGATAAAACAGCTGTGGCTAAAGTTAGAATACTGGATCAATACGGTCCTAAAGATATCTCCTTTTACTTTTTCCAAGCACAACATAGTCCTCCTCTACTCCTATAATATAGACTTGCCCAATAATAAACGTATTAACTCTTTTATATTGTGCATAAGAAGCCTCATCTTCCACAAGTGGAAAGATAGAGCAATACCTAAATTTACCGAAATAATGAGTTTTATAAAAAAGCAAGGTATTATCAAACAGAGAGACACTGATACCAACTTAGAACCACGAGTGTGGTCATTTTTTATTAAATCACTCTCTAAGGAGGAACAGGGCATTATTATATTTCCATTCAGAAATACAGACTTAGTCCTACTTGGAATATAGCAGGATCTATAGATTGGGCTCCAAAGGGAGAGAGAGGGGAAAAAACAAAATTTATGTAAGAACTTACCTGATAAATTAATTTCTTTCATATTAGCAAGAATCCATGAGCTAGTGACGTATGGGATATACAATCCTACCAGGAGGGGCAAAGTTTCCCAAACCTCAAAATGCCTATAAATACACCCCTCACCACACCCACAATTCAGTTTAACGAATAGCCAAGTAGTGGGGTGATAAAGAAAGGAGTAAAAAGCATCAACAAAGGAAATAATTGTGCTTTATACCAAAAAATCATAACCACCATAAAAAAGGGGGTGGGCCTCATGGACTCTTGCCAATATGAAAGAAATTAATTTATCAGGTAAGTTCTTACACAAATTATGTTTTCCTTCATGTAATTGGCAAGAGTCCATGAGCTAGTGACGTATCGGATAGCAATATCCAAGATGTAGAACTCCATGCAAGAGTCACTAGAGAGGGAGGGAAAAAAATAAAAACAGCCATTTTCCGCTGAAAAAATTAATCCACAACCCAAAATATAAGTTTATTCTCATAAATGAAAGAAAAAACTTAAATTAAAAGCAGAAGAATCAAACTGAAACAACTGCCTGAAGAACTTTTCTACCAAAAACTGTTTCCGAAGAAGCAAATACATCAAAATGGTAGAATTTAGTAAATGTATGCAAGGAAGACCAAGTTGCTGCTTTGCAAATCTGATCAACTGAAGCTTCATTCTTAAAAGCCCACGAAGTAGAGACTGATCTAGTAGAATGAGCTGTAATTCTATGAGGCGGGGCTTGACCCGACTCCAAATAAGCTAGATGAATCAAAAACTTTAACCACGAAGCCAAGGAAACAGCAGAAGCCTTCTGACCTTTCCTAGAACCAGAAAATATCACAAATTGACTAGAAGTCTTCCTGAAATCTTTAGTATCTTAAACATAATATTTCAAAGCTCTTACCAAATCCAAAGAATGTAAGGATCTCTCCAAAGAATTCTTAGGATTAGGACACAAGGAAGGGACAACAATTTCTCTACTAATGTTGTTAGAATTCACAACCTTAGGAAAGAATTTAAATGAAGTCCGCAAAACCGCCTTATCCTGATGAAAAATCAGAAAAGGAGAATCACAAGAGAGAGCGGATAATTCAGAGACTCTTCTAGCAGAAGAGATGGCCAAAAGAAACAACACTTTACAAGAAAGTAGTTTAATGTCTAAAGAATGCATAGGCTCAAACTGAGGAGCCTGTAAAGCCTTCAAAACTAAATTAAGACTCCAAGGAGGAGAGATTGATTTAATGACAGGCTTGATACGAACCAAAGCCTGCACAAAACAATGAATATCTGGAAGTTTAGCAATCTTTCTATGAAATAAAACAGAAAGAGCAGAGATTTGTCCTGTCAAGAAACTTGCAGACAAACCTTTATCCAAACCATCCTGAAGAAATTGTAAAATTCTAGGAATTCTAAAAGAATGCCAAGAGAATTTATGAGAAGAACACCATGAAATGTAAGTCTTCCAAACTCGATAATAAATCTTTCTAGATACAGATTTACGAGCCTGCAACATAGTATTAATCACTGAGTTAGAGAAACCTATATGACTAAGCACTAAGCGTTCAATCTCCATACCTTCAAATTTAATGATTTGAGATCCTGATGGAAAAACGGATCTTGAGATAGAAGGTCTGACCTTAGTGGAAGTGGCCAAGGTTGGCAACTGGACATCCGAACAAGATCCACATATCAAAACATGTGAGGCCATGCTGATTGCTCCATGATGATCTTGGAGATCACTCTTGGAAGAAGAACTGAGGCGGGAAAATATAAGCAGGTTGATAACACCAAGGAAGTGTCAATGCATCCACTGCTTCCACCTGAGGATCCCTGGACAGGTACCTGGGAAGTTTTTTATTTAGATGAGATGCCATCAGATCTATTTCTGGAAGCCCCCACATCTGAACAATTTGATAAAACACATCTGGGTGGAGAGACCATTCTCCCAGATGTAAAGTCTGATGACTGAGGTAACCCGCTTCCCAATTGTCTATACCGGGGATATGAACCACAGATAGAAGCTGGATTCCGCCCAAACAAGTATCCGAGATACTTCTTTCATAGCTTGAGGACTGTGAGTCCCACCCTGATGATTGACATATGCCACAGTTGTGACGTTGTCTGTTCGAAAACAAATGAACAGTTTTCTCTTCAACAGAGGCCAAAATTGAAGAGCCCTGAGAATCGCACGGAGTTCCAAAATATTGATTGGTAATCTCGCCTCTTGAGATTTCCAAACTCCTTGTGCTGTCAGAGATCCCCAAACAGCTCCCCAACCTGAAAGACTCGCATCTGTTGTGATCACAGTCCAGGTTGGACGAACGAAAGAAGCCCCTAGAATTATACGATGGTGATCTTACCACCAAGTCAGAGAAATTCGAACATTGGGATTTAAGGATATTAATTGTGATATCCTTGTATAATCCCTGCACCATTGGTTCAGCATACAAAGCTGGAGAGGTCTCATATGAAAATGAGCAAAGGGGATTGCGTCCGATGCTGCAGACATGAGACCTAAGACTTCCATGCACATAGCTACTGAAGGGAATGACTGAGACTGAAGGTTTCCGACAGGCTGCAACCAATTTCAAACGTCTCTTGTCTGTTAGAGACAAAGTCATGGACACTGAATCTATCTGGAAACCTAAAAAGGTTACCCTTGTCTGAAAAATCAAAGAACTTTTTCGTAAATTGATCCTCCAACCATGTCTTTGAAGAAACAACACTAGTTGATTCGTGTGAGATTATGCAGAACGTAAAGACTGAGCGAGTACCAAGATATCGTCCAAATAAGGAAATACCGCAATACCCCGCTCTCTGATTACAGAGAGTAGGGCACCTAGAACCTTTGAAAAGATTCTTGGAGCTGTCGCTAGGCCAAAAGGAAGAGCAACAAATTGGTACTGCTTGTCTAGAAAAGAGAATCTCAGGAACTGATAGTGATCTGGATGAATTGGAATATGAAGATATGCATCCTGTAAGTCTATTGTGGACATATAATGCCCTTGCTGAACAAAAGGCAGAATAGTCCTTATAGTCATCATTTTGAAAGTTAGTACTCTTACATATCGATTCAAAATCTTTAGATCCAGAACTGGTCTGAATTAATTTTCTTTCTTTGGGACAATGAATAGATTTGAATAAAACCCCAGACCCTGTTCCTGAAACAGAACTGGCATAATTACCCCTGACAACTCCAGGTCTGAAACACACTTCAGAAAAGCCTGAGCCTTTACTGGGTTTACCAGAATGCGTGAGAGAAAACATCTTCTCACAGGCGGTCTTACTCTGAATCCTATTCTGTACCCCTGAGAGACAATACTCTGAATCCAATGATTTTGGACCGAATTGATCCAAACATCTTTGAAAAATTTTAATCTGCCCCCCTACCAGCTGAGCTGGAATGAGGCCCGCACCTTCATGCGGACTTGGGGGCTGGTTTTGATCTCTTAAATGGCTTGGATTTATTCCAATTTGAAGAAGGCTTCCAATTGGAAGCAGATTCCTTGGAGGAAGGATTAGGTTTCTGTTCCTTATTTTGTCGAAAGGAACGAAAACGGTTAAAAGCTTTAGATTTACCCTTAAGTTTTTTATCCTGAGGCAAAAAAACTGCCTTTTTAAAAAAAATAGCACAAGCCCCCTACTCTGCTGCTCTCCAAAGAGCCTGCAGAAAGTGCCGCCCTAGGCCCGTGCCTTGTTGGCCTAGGCCATAATACACCCCTGTGTGTTGAACTGTGGTAAGAATAAATCCGGCTCCACAAAGAGCTGAAGAGCGCGAGCGACCGCCTTTTTCCACATTCGGCAGCTAACAAATGCACACTTCTATTAATTACTGAACTGAATCTGCCCCTTGTGCTGTTAACTACTGGACATAATATACCCCTTGTATTATTAATTACTGAACAGAATCTGCCCCTTGTGTTGGTAACTACTGGACATAATATACCCCTTGTATTATTAATTACTGAACAGAATCTGCCCCTTGTGTTGTTAACTACTGGACATAATATACCCCTTGTATTATTAATTACTGAACTGAATCTGCCCCTTGTGCTGTTAACTACTGGACATAATATACCCCTTGTATTATTAATTACTGAACAGAATCTGCCCCTTGTGTTGGTAACTACTGGACATAATATGCCCCTTGTATTATTAATTACTGAACTGAATCTGCCCCTTGTGCTGTTAACTACTGGACATAATATACCCCTTGTATTATTAATTACTGAACAGAATCTGCCCCTTGTGTTGTTAACTACTGGACATAATATGCCCCTTGTATTATTAATTACTGAACTGAATCTGCCCCTTGTGCTGTTAACTACTGGACATAATATACCCCTTGTATTATTAATTACTGAACAGAATCTGCCCCTTGTGTTAACTACTGGACATAATATACCCCTTGTATTATTAATTACTGAACTGAATCTGCCCCTTGTGCTGTTAACTACTGGACATACATAATATACCCCTTGTATTATTAATTACTGAACAGAATCTGCCCCTTGTGTTGTTAACTACTGGACATAATATACCCCTTGTATTATTAATTACTGAACAGAATCTGCCCCTTGTGTTGTTAACTACTGGACATAATATACCCCTTGTATTATTAATTACTGAACTGAATCTGCCCCTTGTGCTGTTAACTACTGGACATACATAATATACCCCTTGTATTATTAATTACTGGACAGAATCTGCCCCTTGTGTTGGTAACTACTGGACATAATATGCCCCTTGTATTATTAATTACTGAACTGAATCTGCCCCTTGTGCTGTTAACTACTGGACATAATATAGCCCTTGTATTATTAATTACTGAGCAGAATCTGCCCCTTGTGTTGTTAACTACTGGACATAATATGCCCCTTGTTTTATTAATTACTGAACTGAATCTGCCCCTTGTGCTGTTAACTACTGGACATAATATACCCCTTGTATTATTAATTACTGAACAGAATCTGCCCCTTGTGTTGTTAACTACTGGGCATAATATACTCCTTGTATTATTAATTACTGAACAGAATCTGCCCCTTGTGTTGTTAACTACTGGACATAATATACCCCTTGTATTATTAATTACTGAACTGAATCTGCCCCTTGTGTTGTTAACTACTGGACATAATATACTCCTTGTATTATTAATTACTGAACAGAATCTGCCCCTTGTGTTGTTAACTACTGGACATAATATACCCCTTGTATTATTAATTACTGAACTGAATCTGCCCCTTGTGTTGTTAACTACTGGACATAATATACCCCTTGTATTATTAATTACTGAACAGAATCTGCCCCTTGTGTTGTTAACTACTGGGCATAATATACCCCTTGTTTTATTAATTACTGAACTGAATCTGCCCCTTGTGTTGTTAACTACTGGGCATAATATACCCCTTGTATTATTAATTGCTGGACAGAACCTGCCCCTGTATCATTAATTACTGAGCAGAACTTGTCTCTTTTGCTATTAATTATCAGATATAACCTGTCTATTGTGCTATTAATTACTGAACTGAATCTACCCCTTGTGTTATTAATTATTGGAAAGAACCTTCCCTTTGTGTTATCAATTACTGTTTATGATCTGCCACTGTGTTATTAAAGGGAAATAAAACAAGTTGGAATAGAGACAAAATAATATAATATGTACTTTAATTACTTTTTTTTTTACTGCAATGCCTCGCCATTAACCCTTTCTTTTTAGTTTCTGAATTGTAAAGCTCTAACTCCCCCCTCACAATTCCTTTTATGTCTGTATCTATGTTAATTGTTATTTTGGTAGAATGCAAAAGTGAATAGGGATTATCTGCTGGAGCATACCTAGAAGCTGTGAACTCAGTTGAAATACAATGCCTGTGCCTAAACACTGATAAGAGGGGTGGAATTAGTTGTTCCAGGCATCTTAGCTATGTAATTAATTTTGCTTATTTTTGAAAATTATTTTAAAATATTTGCCAGCAATTTTTAAACAATTTTTTTTTTATGCAAACTATTTTAAATTAATTAGCCCTTTTAGGATATGCACAGATCTCAACCTGTTTTATGGCACATTTGCCACTTGTGTTATTAATTACTGGACATAACCTGCCCCTATGTAATGAATTACTCAACACGACCTGCCCCTTGTGCCATTAATTACTGAACATAACATGCCTCTTGTGTTTTTAATTACAGGTCATGACCTGCCCCTGTGCTATAAATTACTGAACAGATCCTACCCCATTTTGCTGTAAATTACTGAACAGAACCTGCCCCATTGTGCTATAATTCACCGAACAGAACCTGCCCCTGTGCTTTAAATTACTGAACATAACCTGTCACTTTGTGTTATTAATTACTGAACAGAACCTGCCCCATTGTGCTATAAATTACTGAGCAGAACTTGCTCCATTGTGCTATAAATTACTGAACATAACCTGTCACTTTGTGTTATTAATTACTGAAAAGAACTTGCCCCATTGTGCTATAAATTACTGAGCAGAACTTGCTCCATTGTGCTATAAATTACTGAGCAAAACCAGCCCCATTGTGCTGTAAATTACTGAACAGAACCTGTCCCATTGTGCTATAAATTACTGAACAGAACCTGCCCCATTGTACTATAAATTACTGATCAGAACCTGTCCCATTGTGATATTAGTTACTGAACAGAACCTGCCCCATTGTACTATAAATTACTGAACAGATCCTACCCCATTGTGCTATAAATTACTGAACAGAACTTGCCCCATTGTGCTATAAATTACTGAGCAGAACTTGCTCCATTGTGCTATAAATTACTGAGCAAAACCAGCCCCATTGTGCTATAAATTACTGAACAGAACCTGTCCCATTGTACTATAAATTACTGAACAGAACCTGCCCCATTGTACTATAAATTACTTAACAGAACCTGCCCCATTGTGCTATAAATTACTGAGCAGAACCTGTCCCATTGTGATATTAGTTACTGAACAGAACCTGCCCCATTGTACTATAAATTATTGAACAGATCCTACCCCATTGTACTATAAATTACTGAACAGAACCTGCCACACTGTGCTATAAATTACTGAACAGAACCTGCCCAATTGTACTATAAATTACTGAACAGAACCTGCCCCGTTGTGCTATACATTACTTAACAGAACCTGCCCCATTGTACTATAAATTACTGAACAGAACCTGCCCAATTGTACTATAAAACATAATTTATGTAAGAACTTACCTGATAAATTCATTTCTTTCATATTAGCAAGAGTCCATGAGCTAGTGACGTATGGGATATACATTCCTACCAGGAGGGGCAAAGTTTCCCAAACCTCAAAATGCCTATAAATACACCCCTCACCACACCCACAATTCAGTTTAACGAATAGCCAAGAAGTGGGGTGATAAGAAAAAAGTGCGAAAGCATATAAAATAAGGAATTGGAATAATTGTGCTTTATACAAAAAAATCATAACCACCACAAAAAAAGGGCGGGCCTCATGGACTCTTGCTAATATGAAAGAAATGAATTTATCAGGTAAGTTCTTACATAAATTATGTTTTCTTTCATGTAATTAGCAAGAGTCCATGAGCTAGTGACGTATGGGATAATGATTACCCAAGATGTGGATCTTTCCACGCAAGAGTCACTAGAGAGGGAGGGATAAAATAAAGACAGCCAATTCCTGCTGAAAAGAATCCACACCCAAAATAAAGTTTAATGAAAAAACATAAGCAGAAGATTCAAACTGAAACCGCTGCCTGAAGTACTTTTCTACCAAAAACTGCTTCAGAAGAAGAAAATACATCAAAATGGTAGAATTTAGTAAAAGTATGCAAAGAGGACCAAGTTGCTGCTTTGCAAATCTGATCAATCGAAGCTTCATTCCTAAACGCCCAGGAAGTAGAAACTGACCTAGTAGAATGAGCTGTAATCCTTTGAGGCAGAGTTTTACCCGACTCAACATAGGCATGATGAATTAAAGATTTCAACCAAGATGCCAAAGAAATGGCAGAAGCTTTCTGGCCTTTTCTAGAACCGGAAAAGATAACAAATAGACTAGAAGTCTTTCGGAAAGACTTAGTAGCTTCAACATAATATTTCAAATCTCTAACAACATCCAAAGAATGCAACGATTTCTCCTTAGAATTCTTAGGATTAGGACATAATGAAGGAACCACAATTTCTCTACTAATGTTGTTGGAATTCACAACTTTAGGTAAAAATTCAAAAGAAGTTCGCAACACCGCCTTATCCTGATGAAAAATCAGAAAAGGAGACTCACAAGAAAGAGCAGATAATTCAGAGACTCTTCTGGCAGAAGAGATTGCCAAAAGAAACAAAACTTTCCAAGAAAGAAATTTAATGTCCAATGAATGCATAGGTTCAAACGGAGGAGCTTGAAGAGCCCCCAGAACCAAATTCAAACTCCAAGGAGGAGAAATTGACTTAATGACAGGTTTTATACGAACCAAAGCTTGTACAAAACAATGAATATCAGGAAGATTAGCAATCTTTCTGTGAAAAAGAACAGAAAGAGCAGAGATTTGTCCTTTCAAAGAACTTGCGGATAAACCTTTATCTAAACCATCCTGTAGAAACTGTAAAATTCTCGGAATTCTAAAAGAATGCCAAGAAAAATGATGAGAAAGACACCAAGAAATATAAGTCTTCCAGACTCTATAATATATCTCTCTGGATACAGATTTACCAGCCTGTAACATAGTATTAATCACAGAGTCAGAGAAACCTCTTTGACCAAGAATCAAGCATTCAATCTCCATACCTTTAAATTTAAGGATTTGAGATCCTGATGGAAAAAAGGACCTTGCGACAGAAGGTCTGGTCGTAGCGGAAGAGTCCACGGATGGCAAGAGGCCATCCGGACAAGATCCGCATACCAAAACCTGTGAGGCCATGCCGGAGCTACCAGCATAACAAACGAGCATTCCTTCAGAATCTTGGAGATTACTCTTGGAAGAAGAACTAGAGGCGGAAAGATATAGGCAGGATGATATTTCCAAGGAAGTGATAATGCATCCACTGCTTCCGCCTGAGGATCCCGGGATCTGGACAGATACCTGGGAAGTTTCTTGTTTAGATGAGACGCCATCAGATCTATTTCTGGAAGCTCCCACATTTGAACAATCTGAAGAAATACCTCTGGGTGAAGAGACCATTCGCCCGGATGCAACGTTTGGCGACTGATATAATCCGCCTCCCAATTGTCTATACCTGGGATATGAACCGCAGAGATTAGACAGGAGCTGGATTCCGCCCAAACCAAAATTCGAGATACTTCTTTCATAGCCAGAGGACTGTGAGTCCCTCCTTGATGATTGATGTATGCCACAGTTGTGACATTGTCTGTCTGAAAACAAATGAACGATTCTCTCTTCAGAAGAGGCCAAGACTGAAGAGCTCTGAAAATTGCACGGAGTTCCAAAATATTGATCGGTAATCTCACCTCCTGAGATTCCCAAACTCCTTGTGCCGTCAGAGATCCCCACACAGCTCCCCAACCTGTGAGACTTGCATCTGTTGAAATTACAGTCCAGGTCGGAAGCACAAAAGAAGCCCCCTGAATTAAACGATGGTGATCTGTCCACCACGTTAGAGAGTGTCGTACAATCGGTTTTAAAGATATTAATTGAGATATCTTTGTGTAATCCTTGCACCATTGATTCAGCATACAGAGCTGAAGAGGTCGCATGTGAAAACGAGCAAAGGGGATCGCGTCTGATGCAGCAGTCATAAGACCTAGAATTTCCATGCATAAGGCTACCGAAGGCAATGATTGTGACTGAAGGTTTCGACAAGCTGAAATCAATTTTAGACGTCTCTTGTCTGTTAAAGACAGAGTCATGGACACTGAATCTATCTGGAAACCCAGAAAGGTTACCCTTGTCTGAGGAATCAATGAACTTTTTGGTGAATTGATCCTCCAACCA
Source organism: Bombina bombina (assembly GCF_027579735.1). Lineage (NCBI taxonomy): Eukaryota > Metazoa > Chordata > Amphibia > Anura > Bombinatoridae > Bombina > Bombina bombina. The sequence goes on from NC_069506.1 coordinate 344,587,825, forward strand.
TGATCTCGTATGAGATTCTGCTAAATGTAAAGACTGAGCAAGTACCAAGATATCGTCCAAATAAGGAAATACCACAATACCCTGTTCTCTGATTACAGACAGAAGGGCACCGAGAACCTTTGTAAAAATTCTTGGAGCTGTAGCTAGGCCAAACGGCAGAGCCACAAACTGGAAATGCTTGTCCAGAAAAGAGAATCTCAGGAACTGATAATGATCTGGATGAATCGGAATATGCAGATATGCATCCTGTAAATCTATTGTGGACATATAATGCCCTTGCTGAACAAAAGGCAAGATAGTCCTTACAGTTACCATTTTGAACGTTGGTATCCTTACATAACGATTCAATATTTTTAGATCCAGAACTGGTCTGAAGGAATTCTCCTTCTTTGGTACAATGAAGAGATTTGAATAAAACCCCATCCCCTGTTCCAGAACTGGAACCGGCATAATTACTCCAGCCAACTCTAGATCTGAAACACAATTCAGAAATGCTTGAGCTTTCACTGGATTTACTGGGATACGGGAAAGAAAAAATCTCTTTGCAGGAGGTCTCATCTTGAAACCAATTCTGTACCCTTCTGAAACAATGTTCTGAATCCAAAGATTGTGAACAGAATTGATCCAAATTTCTTTGAAAAAACGTAACCTGCCCCCTACCAGCTGAGCTGGAATGAGGGCCGCACCTTCATGTGGACTTAGAAGCTGGTTTTGCCTTTCTAGAAGGCTTGGATTTATTCCAGACTGGAGATGGTTTCCAAACTGAAACTGCTCCTGAGGATGAAGGATCAGGCTTTTGTTCTTTGTTGAAACGAAAGGAACGAAAACGATTATTAGCCCTGTTTTTACCCTTAGATTTTCTATCCTGTGGTAAAAAAGTTCCTTTCCCACCAGTAACAGTTGAGATAATAGAATCCAACTGAGAACCAAATAATTTGTTACCCTGGAAAGAAATGGAAAGTAGAGTTGATTTAGAAGCCATATCAGCATTCCAAGTTTTAAGCCATAAAGCTCTTCTAGCTAAAATAGCTAGAGACATAAACCTGACATCAACTCTGATAATATCAAAAATGGCATCACAGATAAAATTATTAGCATGTTGAAGAAGAATAATAATATTATGAGAATCATGATCTGTTACTTGTTGCGCTAAAGTTTCCAACCAAAAAGTTGAAGCTGCAGCAACATCAGCCAATGATATAGCAGGTCTAAGAAGATTACCTGAACACAGATAAGCTTTTCTTAGAAAGGATTCAATTTTCCTATCTAAAGGATCCTTAAACGAAGTACCATCTGACGTAGGAATAGTAGTACGTTTAGCAAGAGTAGAAATAGCCCCATCAACTCTAGGGATTTTGTCCCAAAATTCTAATCTGTCAGACGGCACAGGATATAATTGCTTAAAACGTTTAGAAGGAGTAAATGAATTACCCAATTTATCCCATTCTCTGGAAATTACTTCAGAAATAGCATTAGGAACAGGAAAAACTTCTGGAATAACCACAGGAGATTTAAAGACCTTATCTAAACGTTTAGAATTAGTATCAAGAGGACCAGAATCCTCGATTTCTAAAGCAATTAGTACTTCTTTAAGTAAAGAACGAATAAATTCCATTTTAAATAAATATGAAGATTTATCAGCATCAATCTCTGAGACAGAATCCTCTGAACCAGAAGAGTCATCAGAATCAGAATGATGATGTTCATTTAAAAATTCATCTGTAGAAAGAGAAGTTTTAAAAGATTTTTTATGTTTACTAGAAGGAGAAATAACAGACATAGCCTTCTTGATGGATTCAGAAACAAAATCTCTTATGTTATCAGGAACATTCTGCACCTTAGATGTTGAAGGAACTGCAACAGGCAATGGTACATTACTAAAGGAAATATTATCTGCATTAACAAGTTTGTCATGACAATTAATACAAACAACAGCCGGAGGAATAGCTACCAAAAGTTTACAGCAGATACACTTAGCTTTGGTAGTTCCAGCACTAGACAGCGATTTTCCTGAAGTATCTTCTGACTCAGATGCAACGTGAGACATCTTGCAATATGTAAGAGAAAAAACAACATATAAAGCAAAATTGATCAAATTCCTTAAATGACAGTTTCAGGAATGGGAAAAAATGCCAATAAACAAGCTTCTAGCAACCAGAAGCAAAGAAAAAATGAGACTGAAATAATGTGGAGACAAAAGCGACGCCCATATTTTTTAGCGCCAAATAAGACGCCCACATTATTTGGCGCCTAAATGCTTTTTGGCGCCAAAAATGACGCCACATCCGGAACGCCGACATTTTTGGCGCAAAAGGACGTCAAAAAATGACGCAACTTCCGGCGACACGTATGACGCCGGAAACAGAAAAGATTTTTTGCGCCAAAAAAGTCTGCGCCAAGAATGACGCAATAAAATGAAGCATTTTCAGCCCCCGCGAGCCTAACAGCCCACAGGGAAAAAGAGTCAAATTTTTTAAGGTAAGAAAAAATGATTGATTCAAATGCATTATCCCAAATATGAAACTGACTGTCTGAAAATAAGGAATGTTGAACATCCTGAGTCAAGGCAAATAAATGTTTGAATACATATATTTAGAACTTTATAAAAAAAGTGCCCAACCATAGCTTAGAGTGTCACAGAAAATAAGATTTACTTACCCCAGGACACTCATCTACATGTTTGTAGAAAGCCAAACCAGTACTGAAACGAAAATCAGCAGAGGTAATGGTATATAAATAAGAGTATATCGTCGATCTGAAAAGGGAGGTAAGAGATGAATCTCTACGACCGATAACAGAGAACCTATGAAATAGACCCCGTAGAAGGAGATCACTGCATTCAAAATAGGCAATACTCTCCTCACATCCCTCTGACATTCAGTGCACGCTGAGTGGAAAACCGGGCTCCAACTTGCTGCGGAGCGCATATCAACGTAGAATCTAGCACAAACTTACTTCACCACCTCCATAGGAGGCAAAGTTTGTAAAACTGATTTGTGGGTGTGGTGAGGGGTGTATTTATAGGCATTTTGAGGTTTGGGAAACTTTGCCCCTCCTGGTAGGAATGTATATCCCATACGTCACTAGCTCATGGACTCTTGCTAATTACATGAAAGAAATTACTGAACAGATCCTACCCCATTGTGCTATAAATTACTGAGCAGAACCTGCCCCACTGTGTTATACATTACTGAACAGAACCTGCCCCATTGTACTATAAATTACTGAACAAAACCTGCCCAATTGTACTATAAATTACTGAACAGAACCTGCCCCATTGTGCTAGAAATTACTGAACAGAACCAGCCCCACTGTGTTATACATTACTGAACAGAACCTGCCCCATTGTACTATAAATTACTGAACAGAACCTGCCCAATTGTACTATAAATTACTGAACAGATCCTACCCCATTGTGCTATAAATTACTGAGCAGAACCTGCCCCACTGTGCTATAAATTACTGAACAGAACCTGCCCCACTGTGCAATAAATTACTGAACAGAACCTGTCCCATTGTGCTATAAATTACTGAACAGAATCTGTCCCATTGTGCTATAAATTACTGAACAGAACCTGTCCCATTGTGATATTAGTTACTGAACAGAACCTGCCCCATTGTACTATAAATTACTGAACAGAACCTGCCCCATTGTGCTATAAATTACTAAGCAGAACCTGTCCCATTGTGATATTAGTTACTGAACAGAACCTGCCCCATTGTGCTATAAATTACTGAACAGATCCTACCCCATTGTGCTATAAATTACTGAACAGAACCTGCCCCAGTGTGCTATAAATTACTGAACAGAACCTGCCCCATTGCACTATAAATTACTGAACAGAACCTGTCCCATTGTACTATAAATTACTGAACAGATCCTACCCCATTGTGCTATAAATTACTGAACAGAACCTGTCCCATTGTGCTATAAATTACTGAACAGAACCTGCCCCATTGTGCTATAAATTGCTGAACAGATCCTACCCCATTGTGCTATAAATTACTGAGCAGAACCTGCCCCATTGTGCTATAAATTACTGAACAGAACCTGCCCCATTGTGCTATAAATTACTGAACAGAACCTGCCTCATTGTGCTATAAATTACTGAACAAAACCTGCCCCATTGTGTTATTAATTACTGAACAGAACCTGCCCCATTGTGCTATAAAATACTGAGCAGAACCTGCCCCATTGTGCTATAAATTACTGAGCAGAACCTGCCCCATTGTGCTATAAATTACTGAACGGAACCTACCCCATTGTGTTATTAATTACTGAACAGAACCTGCCCCATTGTGCTATAAATTACTGAACAGAACCTGCCCCATTGTACTATAAATTACTGAACAGAACCTGCCCAATTGTAATATAAATTACTGAACAGAACCTGCCCCACTGTGTTATACATTACTGAACAGAACCTGCCCCACTGTGCTATAAATTACTGAACAGAACCTGTCACATTGTACTATAAATTACTGAACAGAACCTGTCCCATTGTGCTATAAATTACTGAGCAGAACATGCCCCATTGTGCTATAAATTACTGAACAGAACCTGCCCCATTGTGCTATAAATTACTGAGCAGAACCTGCCCCATTGTACTATAAATTACTGAACAGAACCCGCCCCACTGTGTTATACATTACTGAGCAGAACCTTTCACATTGTGCTATACATTACTGAACAAAACCTGCCCCATTGTGCTATAAATTACTGAGCAGAACCTTTCACATTGTGCTATACATTACTGAACAAAACCTGCCCCATTGTGCTATAAATTACTGAGCAGAACCTGCCCAATTGTAATATAAATTACTGAACAGAACCTGCCCCATTGTGCTATAAATTACTGAACAGAACCAGCCCCACTGTGCTATACATTACTGAACAGAACCTGCCCCATTGTGCTATAAATTACTGAACAGAACCTGTCACATTGTACTATAAATTACTGAACAGAACCTGTCACATTGTACTATAAATTACTGAACAGAACCGGTCCCATTGTGCTATAAATTACTGAGCAGAACATGCCCCATTGTGCTATAAATTACTGAACAGAACCTGACCCATTGTGCTATAAATTACTGAGCAGAACCTGCCCCATTGTACTATAAATTACTGAACAGAACCTGCCCCACTGTGTTATACATTACTGAGCAGAACCTTTCACATTGTGCTATACATTGCTGAACAAAACCTGCCCCATTGTGCTATAAATTACAGAGCAGAACCTTTTACATTGTGCTATACATTACTGAACAAAACCTGCCCCATTGTGCTATAAATTACTCAGCAGAACCTGCCCCATTGTACTATAAATTACTGAACAGAACCTGCCCCATTGTGCTATAAATTACTGAACAAAACGTGCCCCATTGTACTATAAATTACTGAACAGAACCTGCCCCATTGTGCTATAAATTACTGAGCAGAACCTGCCCCATTGTGCTATAAATTACTGAACAGAACCTGCCCCACTGTGCTATAAATTACTGAGCAGAACCTGTCACATTGTGCTATAAATTACTGAAAAAAACCTGCCCCATTGTGCTATAAATTACTGAACAGAACCTGCCCCATTGTGCTGTAAATTACTGAACAGAACCTGCCCCATTGTGCTATAAATTACTGAACAGAACCAGCCCCACTGTGCTATACATTACTGAACAGAACCTGCCCCACTGTGCTATAAATTACTGAACAGAACCTGTCACATTGTACTATAAATTACTGAACAGAACCTGTCACATTGTACTATAAATTACTGAACAGAACCGGTCCCATTGTGCTATAAATTACTGAGCAGAACATGCCCCATTGTGCTATAAATTACTGAACAGAACCTGCCCCATTGTGCTATAAATTACTGAGCAGAACCTGCCCCATTGTACTATAAATTACTGAACAGAACCTGCCCCACTGTGTTATACATTACTGAGCAGAACCTTTCACATTGTGCTATACATTGCTGAACAAAACCTGCCCCATTGTGCTATAAATTACGGAGCAGAACCTTTTACATTGTGCTATACATTACTGAACAAAACCTGCCCCATTGTGCTATAAATTACTCAGCAGAACCTGCCCCATTGTACTATAAATTACTGAACAGAACCTGCCCCATTGTGCTATAAATTACTGAACAAAACCTGCCCCATTGTGCTATAAATTACTGAACAGAACCTGCCCCATTGTACTATAAATTACTGAACAGAACCTGTCACATTGTGCTTTAAATTACTGAACAGAACCTGCCCCACTGTGCTATAAATTACTGAACAGAACCTGCCCCATTGTACTATAAATTACTGAACAGAACCTGCCCCACTGTGCTATAAATTACTGAACAGAACCTGTCACATTGTGCTATAAATTACTGAACAGAACCTGCCCCACTGTGCTATAAATTACTGAACAGAACCTGCCCCATTGTACTATAAATTACTGAACAGAACCTGCCCCATTGTGCTATAAATTACTGAGCAGAACCTGCCCCATTGTGCTATAAATTACTGAACAGAACCTGCCCCACTGTGCTATAAATTACTGAGCAGAACCTGTCACATTGTGCTATAAATTACTGAAAAAAACCTGCCCCATTGTGCTATAAATTACTGAACAGAACCTGCCCCATTGTGCTGTAAATTACTGAACAGAACCTGCCCCATTGTGCTATAAATTACTGAACAGAACCTGCCCCATTGTGCTATAAATTACTGATCAGAACCTGCCCCATTGTACTATAAATTACTGAACAGAACCTGCCCCATTGTGCTATACATTACTGAACAAAACCTGCCCCATTGTGATATTAGTTACTGAACATAACCTACCCCGTTGTGCTATAAATTACTGAACAGAACCTGCCCCATTTTGCTATTAATTTCTGAACAAAACCTGCCCCATTGTGCTATAAATTACTAAACAGAACCTGCCCCATTGTGTTTTAAATTACTGAACAGAACCTGTCCCGTTGTGCTATAAATTACTGAACAGAACCTGCCCCATTTTGCTATTGATTACTGAACAGAACCTGCCCCATTTTGCTATTAATTACTGAACAGAACCTGTCACATTGTGTTATACATTACTGAACAAAACCCGCCCCATTGTGCTATAAATTACTGAACAGAACCTGCCCCATTGTGCTATAAATTACTGAACAGAACCTGCCCCATTGTGCTATAAATTACTGAACAGAACCTGCCCCATTTTGCTATTAATTACTGAACAGAATCTGTCACATTGTACTATAAATTACTGAACAGAACCTTTCACATTGTGCTATAAATTACTGATCAGAACCTGCCCCATTGTGCTATAAATTACTGAACAGAACCTGCCCCATTGTGCAATAAATTACTGAACAGAACCTGCCCCATTGTGCTATTAATTACTGAACAGAACCTGCCCCATTTTGCTATTAATTACTGAACAGAACCTGTCACATTGTACTATAAATTACTGAACAGAACCTGCCCCATTGTGCTATTAATTACTGAACAGAACCTGCCCTATTTTGCTCTTAATTACTGAACAGAACCTTTCACATTGTGCTATAAATTACTGAACAGAACCTGCCCCATTGTACTATAAATTACTGATCAGAACCTGTCACATGTAACAAGCAGAACTTGCCCCCAATGTTATTACATAAAAGAATTTGGTCCTTATTTTGTTTTGTTTTTTAGCTGAACTGCACATTCACTGAACACAACCCCTGTCTTTCTTTATTATAGAGCTCCAAATGCAATCTTGAATTATTTCTAAAAGCAACCTGTGTTAGAGGACAAACTCCCAGTGAGATTTGTTTTTAACTGAGAAGACCCTGCAATCATTTTTCTTAAACAATAAATGTTACAGAAACTGCTTCAAGATTTCTTTTTTTCTCCTCAACCCTGAGCCCTCTGCCATCATTTTACTGAGCATAACTTGCTGTCTTATTAACAAATGATAGAGCTTAGCTGTCAATTTCCTATTCACTTGTGTAAGCCATTACATCCACACTGCACGTTTTCCAAACAGTGGGCTTGATTACAAGTGGTGTGCTATTGTTAGTGCAAGATGCAATAAGCAATATCGCGAACACGCTAACTTACGCACATTTTACAAGTTGAAAGTGAACTGTTGCGCACAAGCAAAAACATAAGAACATTAAAATAAAATATTACACTCAAATAAATACACTTTCTAATAAAAAAATATTACATATAAATATTTTTTTTTATTAAAGTGATGGCAAACTTTAGCTAATGAAATTCCATATAAGTAATCTTTGCCATTAAAAAAATATATGTTTACCTTATTTTTTTTTAAAAACTATCTGTGATAAGGGATAAATTTGTGCCTATAATAATGCTCCTATTACAATATTATGCCTCCCACTGGGATGAACTCTTTTTTTTTTATGACAATTTCAATGAACATCCAATCAGTGTGTGTGTCATATGATACTCTTGAAGTCCAGCCCTTTGAAAGCCCTTAGGAAGCCCTTAGGACGCCTATGTAGAGAGTGTTTGGAACCGCTCTCTATGTCACTCACAGCCCTCTAAAAGAGAAATAAATGAAGGGGGTGCTTTTTAAATGCAATAGAAAAAGCAGTGTCAAGTATGCAATGCCTGTGTAAGTGTACATTTACGTATGTTTGCGTCTGTGTCTCCCGTTGTGATATATAGAGTTGTCATGTAAATTTATCAGAAAGTGCATTTTATGGTACATCTCCATATCAAAGAACACAGCAAAAATTATTGTAGCACAAAATACATTGTATATGAAGTTCTTAATGCAGGAAAATATCTGAATGTGTCAATAAGGATATTAACTTTTTTTTTACTGTACAGTGTAAACTTTTAAATACTAGGTTTAATAAATGCATACAAAATAGTGGCTTTTCATATACAGGAAGGTAGTTTTTTTAGAATGAAATGTTCTATAAACTTAACAAGCAACATTTCACATAGCTATATTTTAATTACAACATTTTAAATGACATTTTGAGTCACACGTTTTAGTTGTGACATTTAAAAAGGATACACCAGGAATATCCCCTGTATAAATTAGTATATTTTTTTATAGATGCTACAAATAATTATTTTGTGCTTATTTACAGACTTTTTTTTTGTAAACATAAATCTGTTGCACTAAACATAAAAAAGACCCTGAAAATAACTAGCAGAGGCCAATATTGCACATAAAACGCTCAAGGAAAACACAGATTAAAGTGATGGTAAACTCTCCCCTTATAATCAGATGCGGAATGTTAGTGATATTTTAGATGTTTCATCAGTTGTAATAAAGATGCGCTATAACTTACTTTTTAATAAAGATATGAAATTCAAATAATGGTCTGAACTGTTCTCCAATCAGCGCTCTCCCCATATGGCTCTTTTGTTGTAGCTAGAGCGCTGACTGAACAACAATTGAAACCTTTAGCTCACAGAAAAATTGACTTTTAAAGAGGGCGGCGGAGCACGAGGAACTTGAATTTCAAAACGGACATTAAATGTATAACACATATTAACTATTGAGCACTATATTAAAAATAAATTGTTTAGAACTATTTACCACACTTCTACAAGGTTTTGCAAATGAAGAGCAGTTTAGGGATACACCCGATGAAAAGCTGGGTGGAATCCATACTTAAATGTAAATGAGCCTGTGCTCTGAGATAACCAATTACTTTGTTTTTTATTAAAGTGTCAGTTAAATGTTACCATACATAAGTATGATGGAGACAGTCCAGGTTCTCCTGGAAGTATGCCAAGCACAAATTTTAGAGGATCAGTATTTTACAGCAAAATAATTAATTTATGTTACAATGTTGTTTAATTTTCCTTAATTAAATCTGAAAAGAGCAAAAACAAAAAGGGCAACCGCAACCCAAACGTAAAAGTATTTGTTGTGAACTACAACTAAAAGAAAACTAACACTCTCGAGAAGAAAAAATAACAAAACATTGAGGGCGAGATGTCATATACGACGCAGGCATCAGCGCAACTGCTTAAACCCGCGCCGCCCGTAATTTCACCTTGCACATTGGGGTATTACATAAACCCCGCCTGCAGTTTATAAAGTGCCAAAAGTCCGATAAACTAGCGATGTCCAGAAATGAGGGTAAATACAAATTTCTGGAGTTGCCAGTGACTTACAGCCCTTTAGAAACTGCGGGCGCCTAAGAAAATAAAAAAATGTCAAATCTCCCATAAAAATCTAACCTTCCTCCCAAAAATAAACCCGACACATAAAACCCCTATATCCGCCATCAAACCCACATCTGAGCTAATAATACAAGTATTAACCCCTTAGCCGACAACCCCCCACAACGCAATATAACTAAACTATTAACCCCTAATCCGCCATTCACACACATCACAATCTACCTAATAAAAGTATTAACCCCTAAATCCACCAACCCCAACATCACAAGCTACCTAATAAATGTATTAACCCCTAATCCGCCATTAACCCACAACATAATAATCCTAATAAATCTATTAACCCCTAATCCGCCAAACCACAATGCAAATAACAAATTAAATTACTAAACCCCCTAAACCTAACACCCCCTAAATTAACCCCAATTACTTAAATTAATAAATACTAAGTTACAATTAAAATAAAAAAGCTAACATTACTTAAAAATAAAAAACCTAAATTGAAATTAATCTAAGATTACAAAAAAATAAAAAAAGTCTAACATTACATAAAATAATAAACAAACAAGAAAATAGAGAGATGCACTCAACTGAGACAGAACAAAAGCTAGAAAAGCTTCCGTGCTTGTCCACAAGGCCAGTGCCACTCAGGGTGCAGTCTCTTTTAGCACACTATGCCTTTTCACAGAGAAAAAATATCCTGTAGCATATCAGTCTGACCCTGCCCAATGACAGTCCAGCACCGAAATACCAGGCAACTCTTCTCTGAACAAGAGAAACAACAAACCCCAGACGTACGTTTTGGCCTCCCTTGGGCCTCGTCAGGGAGGTGCGGTTGCATATCTCTAGGGCATGTGTGCAAGGAGAAACAACAAACCCCAGACGTACGTTTCGGCCTCCCTTGGGCCTCGTCAGGGAGGTGCAGTTGCATATCTCTAGGGCATGTGTGCAAGGAGAAACAACAAACCCCAGACGTACGTTTCGGCCTCCCTTGGGCCTCGTCAGGGAGGTGCAGTTGCATATCTCTAGGGCATGTGTGCAAGGAGAAACAACAAACCCCAGACGTACGTTTCGGCCTCCCTTGGGCCTCGTCAGGGAGGTGCAGTTGCATGTTTCTAGGGCATGTGTGCAAGGAGAAACAACAAACCCCAGACGTACGTTTCGGCCTCCCTTGGGCCTCGTCAGGGAGGTGCAGTTGCATATCTCTAGGGCATGTGTGCAAGGAGAAACAACAAACCCCAGACGTACGTTTCGGCCTCCCTTGGGCCTCGTCAGGGAGGTGCAGTTGCATATCTCTAGGGCATGTGTGCAAGGAGAAACAACAAACCCCAGACGTACGTTTTGGCCTCCCTTGGGCCTCGTCAGGGAGGTGCAGTTGCATATCTCTAGGGCATGTGTGCAAGGAGAAACAACAAACCCCAGACGTACGTTTCGGCCTCCCTTGGGCCTCGTCAGGGAGGTGCGGTTGCATATCTCTAGGGCATGTGTGCAAGGAGAAACAACAAACCCCAGACGTACGTTTTGGCCTCCCTTGGGCCTCGTCAGGGAGGTGCAGTTGCATATCTCTAGGGCATGTGTGCAAGGAGAAACAACAAACCCCAGACGTACGTTTCGGCCTCCCTTGGGCCTCGTCAGGGAGGTGCAGTTGCATATCTCTAGGGCATGTGTGCAAGGAGAAACAACAAACCCCAGACGTACGTTTTGGCCTCCCTTGGGCCTCGTCAGGGAGGTGCAGTTGCATATCTCTAGGGCATGTGTGCAAGGAGAAACAACAAACCCCAGACGTACATTTCGGCCTCCCTTGGGCCTCGTCAGGGAGGTGCGGTTGCATATCTCTAGGGCATGTGTGCAAGGAGAAACAACAAACCCCAGACGTACGTTTAGGCCTCCCTTGGGCCTCGTCAGGGAGGTGCAGTTGCATATCTCTAGGGCATGTGTGCAAGGAGAAACAACAAACCCCAGACGTACGTTATGGCCTCCCTTGGGCCTCGTCAGGGAGGTGCAGTTGCATATCTCTAGGGCATGTGTGCAAGGAGAAACAACAAACCCCAGACGTACGTTTTGGCCTCCCTTGGGCCTCGTCAGGGAGGTGCAGTTGCATATCTCTAGGGCATGTGTGCAAGGAGAAACAACAAACCCCAGACGTACGTTTTGGCCTCCCTTGGGCCTCGTCAGGGAGGTGCAGTTGCATATCTCTAGGGCATGTGTGCAAGGAGAAACAACAAACCCCAGACGTACGTTTAGGCCTCCCTTGGGCCTCGTCAGGGAGGTGCAGTTGCATATCTCTAGGGCATGTGTGCAAGGAGAAACAACAAACCCCAGACGTACGTTTTGGCCTCCCTTGGGCCTCGTCAGGGAGGTGCAGTTGCATATCTCTAGGGCATGTGTGCAAGGAGAAACAATAAACCCCAAACGTACGTTTCGGCCTCCCTTGGGCATCGTCAGGGAGGTGCAGTTGCATATCTCTAGGGCATGTGTGCAAGGAGAAACAACAAACCCCAGACGTACGTTTCGGCCTCCCTTGGGCCTCGTCAGGGAGGTGCAGTTGCATATCTCTAGGGCATGTGTGCAAGGAGAAACAATAAACCCCAGACGTACGTTTTGGCCTCCCTTGGGCCTCGTCAGGGAGGTGCAGTTGCATATCTCTAGGGCATGTGTGCAAGGAGAAACAACAAACCCCAGACGTACGTTTTGGCCTCCCTTGGGCCTCATCAGGGAGGTGCAGTTGCATATCTCTAGGGCATGTGTGCAAGGAGAAACAACAAACCCCAGACGTACGTTTCGGCCTCCCTTGGGCCTCGTCAGGGAGGTGCAGTTGCATATCTCTAGGGCATGTGTGCAAGGAGAAACAACAAACCCCAGACGTACGTTTTGGCCTCCCTTGGGCCTCGTCAGGGAGGTGCAGTTGCATATCTCTAGGGCATGTGTGCAAGGAGAAACAACAAACCCCAGACGTACGTTTCGGCCTCCCTTGGGCCTCGTCAGGGAGGTGCAGTTGCATATCTCTAGGGCATGTGTGCAAGGAGAAACAACAAACCCCAGACGTACGTTTCGGCCTCCCTTGGGCCTCGTCAGGGAGGTGCAGTTGCATATCTCTAGGGCATGTGTGCAAGGAGAAACAACAAACCCCAGACGTACGTTTCGGCCTCCCTTGGGCCTCGTCAGGGAGGTGCAGTTGCATATCTCTAGGGCATGTGTGCAAGGAGAAACAACAAACCCCAGACGTATGTTTCGGCCTCCCTTGGGCCTCGTCAGGGAGGTGCAGTTGCATATCTCTAGGGCATGTGTGCAAGGAGAAACAACAAACCCCAGACGTACGTTTAGGCCTCCCTTGGGCCTCGTCAGGGAGGTGCAGTTGCATATCTCTAGGGCATGTGTGCAAGGAGAAACAACAAACCCCAGACGTACGTTTCGGCCTCCCTTGGGCCTCGTCAGGGAGGTGCGGTTGCATATCTCTAGGGCATGTGTGCAAGGAGAAGCAACAAACCCCAGACGTACGTTTTGGCCTCCCTTGGGCCTCGTCAGGGAGGTGCAGTTGCATATCTCTAGGGCATGTGTGCAAGGAGAAACAACAAACCCCAGACGTACGTTTCGGCCTCCCTTGGGCCTCGTCAGGGAGGTGCAGTTGCATATCTCTAGGGCATGTGTGCAAGGAGAAACAACAAACCCCAGACGTACGTTTTGGCCTCCCTTGGGCCTCGTCAGGGAGGTGCGGTTGCATATCTCTAGGGCATGTGTGCAAGGAGAAACAACAAACCCCAGACGTACGTTTCGGCCTCCCTTGGGCCTCGTCAGGGAGGTGCGGTTGCATATCTCTAGGGCATGTGTGCAAGGAGAAACAACAAACCCCAGACGTACGTTTAGGCCTCCCTTGGGCCTCGTCAGGGAGGTGCAGTTGCATATCTCTAGGGCATGTGTGCAAGGAGAAACAACAAACCCCAGACGTACGTTATGGCCTCCCTTGGGCCTCGTCAGGGAGGTGCAGTTGCATATCTCTAGGGCATGTGTGCAAGGAGAAACAACAAACCCCAGACGTACGTTTTGGCCTCCCTTGGGCCTCGTCAGGGAGGTGCAGTTGCATATCTCTAGGGCATGTGTGCAAGGAGAAACAACAAACCCCAGACGTACGTTTTGGCCTCCCTTGGGCCTCGTCAGGGAGGTGCAGTTGCATATCTCTAGGGCATGTGTGCAAGGAGAAACAACAAACCCCAGACGTACGTTTAGGCCTCCCTTGGGCCTCGTCAGGGAGGTGCAGTTGCATATCTCTAGGGCATGTGTGCAAGGAGAAACAACAAACCCCAGACGTACGTTTTGGCCTCCCTTGGGCCTCGTCAGGGAGGTGCAGTTGCATATCTCTAGGGCATGTGTGCAAGGAGAAACAATAAACCCCAAACGTACGTTTCGGCCTCCCTTGGGCATCGTCAGGGAGGTGCAGTTGCATATCTCTAGGGCATGTGTGCAAGGAGAAACAACAAACCCCAGACGTACGTTTCGGCCTCCCTTGGGCCTCGTCAGGGAGGTGCAGTTGCATATCTCTAGGGCATGTGTGCAAGGAGAAACAACAAACCCCAGACGTACGTTTCGGCCTCCCTTGGGCCTCGTCAGGGAGGTGCAGTTGCATATCTCTAGGGCATGTGTGCAAGGAGAAACAACAAACCCCAGACGTACGTTTCGGCCTCCCTTGGGCCTCGTCAGGGAGGTGCAGTTGCATATCTCTAGGGCATGTGTGCAAGGAGAAACAACAAACCCCAGACGTACGTTTTGGCCTCCCTTGGGCCTCGTCAGGGAGGTGCAGTTGCATATCTCTAGGGCATGTGTGCAAGGAGAAACAACAAACCCCAAACGTCCTTTTAGACCTCATCAGCCGAAACGATCGTCTGGGGTTGTTGTTTCTCTTGTTCAGAGAAGAGTTGCCTGGTATTTCGGCACTGAGCTGTCATTGGGCAGGGTCAGACTGATATGCTACAGGATATTTTTTCTCTGTGAAGGGGCATAGTGTGCTAAAAGAATGTGCACCCTGAGTTGCAATAAAAATGAACAGGTACAGAAGTTATTCTAGCTTTTGTTCTATCTCAGGAGTGCTATACTCTCTCTTCTAATAAAATAATAAACCAAATTATCAAAAATAAAAAAATTAAACATAATCACTATGAAAATAAAAAGCCCCCCAAAATAAAAACACCCCCTATTTTAATACTAAACTACCAATAGCCCTTAAAAGGACCTTTAGTAGGGCATTGCCCTAAGTTAAACAGCTCTTTTCCTTAAAAAAATGCTAAGTCCCCCCTCTAACAGTAAACCCAACCCCCACCCACTAAACCCCCCAAAATAAAAAAAACTAACTTGGAGGATCCTCTTCATATGATCGCCACCGTACAGTGAATAGTGAATTTAAGGTAGGAATTTAAATATGGTGTCCCTTGCATTCCTATTGACTGATTTGATTCTTCGAATTCAAATCGCCAATAGGATGAGAGCTACTGAAATCTATTATTTTATGCAATGTTAGACTTTTTTATATTTGTAATCTTAGATTAATTTAAATTTCGTTTTTTTTTTATTTTAATTGCAATTTAGTATTTTTAAATGTAGGTAATTTAGGGGGTGTTAGGTTAGTGGGCTTAGTAATTTAATTAGTTATTTGCGTTGTGTGGGTTTGGCGGATTAGGGGTTAATATACTTTATTAGGTTTATTGCGATGTGGGTTAATAGCGGATTAGTTGTTAATATACTTTATTAGTTTTGCGGTGGGGTTTTGCTTTTGAGAGGTAGATAGATATTGCGCATGCATTAGGTGTTAGTTATTTTAAGGCGGTAGGTAGATAATGCGCATGCGTTCGGTGTTAGTTATTTTCAGGAGGTAGATAGATATTGCGCATGCGTTAGGTGTTTAGTGCTTACATTTTCAGTGCAAGGCCTGCTGTGCCTGCCTATGTGTGGCGAGGTGAAAATGGAGTAAAATGTCTCTGTTTTTGCTGCATAAGTCCTTGTGCTAAATATGTGAAATCGATTTGCGACGCGGTTCTGTTAGCTTATGGGAGTATAAATTGAGGCAGACAAGTGAAATATATGTGCTGCATGTATATGCGGTACTGTATGTGTGATACCAAAACAGCGTAAAAATGGCATCGCCGGATTTTGCGGACGACGCCGCATATGAAATCTTGCCCCAAATGGTCACTCAAAACAAACTTGGGAAAATTCTCTGTTCCATCTAACGCTCGCCTGTTCCCTTAAAACACACTGCCACCCTGCAGTAGTGTGGATCCTACAGCATCGTGAAAAAAGATACGAAAGCCCATGGACTGCAAAAAAGTTCCTTAATTAAAGGGACAGTCTACACAAGAATTTTTATTGTTTTGAAAGATGTATAAGCCCTTATTACCCATTCCTTGCATAACCTACACAGTTATATTAATACACTTTTACCTCTGTGATTATCTTGTATCTAAGCCTCTGCAAACTGCCCCCTTATTTTGTTTCTTTTGATAGAAATTAATTTTAGCCATTCAGTGCTGACTCCAAGGTAACTCTGCGTGCATAAGCACAATGTTATCTATATAGTACACATGAACTAACGCCCTCTAGTTGTGAAAAACTGTCAAAAAAAATGTTCATGATTCAGATAGAGCATGCAATTTTAAGCAACTTTCTTATTTAAGCAAAACTATACATTGTTAAAAACAAACAAACACTCCAAGATACGCTATATAAATGGATCATCTACATAACATTTATGCAAAGAAAAATCTGGTGTACAATGGCCCTGTAAGTGTTTAAATCCTATCAGGTACAATCTCAGTCTATGGGGCATATTTATCAAGCTACGTATGGAGCTTGATGCCCCGTGTTTCTGGCGAGCCTGCAGACTCGCCAGAAACAGCAGTAATGGAGCAGCGGTCACAAAGACCGCTGCTCCATAACCTGTCCGTCTGCTCTGAGCAGGCGGACAGACATCGCCGGAAATCAACCCGATCGAGTACGATCGGGTTGATTGACATCCCCCTGCTGGTGGCCGATTGGCCGCGAGTCTGCAGGGGGCAGCGTTGCACCAGCAGCTCTTGTGAGCTGCTGGTGCAATGCTGAATAGGGCGAGCGTGTTGCTCGCCGTATTCAGCAAGGTCTGGCGGACCTGATCCGCACTGTCGGATCAGGTCCGCCAGACCTTGATAAATAGAGGCCATTGGGTGAAGGGTGTGTTTTCTAGTACCCTTGAGAAGTGCAGACTCCAGATATCCCAAGCCTAACACTGCTCCTATCTACATATGCAAATCATATCTGTCCCTAACTGACCCCAGCAGAGGTGATAAGACATTATCCTAGGTTACATTATCACAGCACCTATTACTTTATGAAACCAATACTTTACAGTTATTTTACAGTTATTTCTTCAATATATAAACAACTAATATAACTTGAAATATACATCTATATATTATTATTAGGCTAATACATCATTATGTTTAGCATTGTTTTGTTATTTAGTGTTCCTTTAACCTATCTCAGCTAATTTTTTCCAACACATAACTCACTAATTCATAGCTTTCTGGATAGACATCATAGTCTCTATGCAATGACGTTACTCCACAAAGCGCTGTCCGTTTGTTATTTCATAAATGCATTAAGCTAAAGTAGAGATGTACATGATGCTGATTAAATTCAATAAATATTGCATCCTACTAAAATCCCTGACAATAAGATGGACTAGCCAGCTTTGACAGGGTTATTTAGTAATGGTAAATTGCAATACAGGGAGTGCAGAATTATTAGGCAAATGAGTATTTTGACCACATCATCCTCTTTATGAATGTTGTCTTACTCCAAGCTGTATAGGCTCGAAAGCCTACTACCAATTAAGCATATTAGGTGATGTGCATCTCTGTAATGAGAAGGGGTGTGGTCTAATGACATCAACACCCTATATCAAGTGTGCATAATTATTAGGCAACTTCCTTTCCTTTGGCAAAATGGGTGAAAAGAAGGACTTGACAGGCTCAGAAAAGTCAAAAATAGTGAGATATCTTGCAGAGGGATGCAGCACTCTTAAAATTGCAAAGCTTCTGAAGCGTGATCATCGAACAATCAAGCGTTTCATTCAAAATAGTCAACAGGGTCGCAAGAAGCGTGTGGAAAAACCAAGGCGCAAAATAACTGCCCATGAACTGAGAAAAGTCAAGCGTGCAGCTGCCAAGATGCCACTTGCCACCAGTTTGGCCATATTTCAGAGCTGCAACATCACTGGAGTGCCCAAAAGCACAAGGTGTGCAATACTCAGAGACATGGCCAAGGTAAGAAAGGCTGAAAGACGACCACCACTGAACAAGACACACAAGCTGAAACGTCAAGACTGGGCCAAGAAATATCTCAAGACTGATTTTTCTAAGGTTTTATGGACTGATGAAATGAGAGTGAGTCTTGATGGGCCAGATGGATGGGCCCGTGGCTGGATTGGTAAAGGGCAGAGAGCTCCATTCCGACTCAGACGCCAGCAAGGTGGAGGTGGAGTACTGGTTTGGGCTGGTATCATCAAAGATGAGTTTGTGGGGCCTTTTCGGGTTGAGGATGGAGTCAAGCTCAACTCCCAGTCCTACTGCCAGTTTCTGGAAGACACCTTGTTCAAGCAGTGGTACAGGAAGAAGCCTGCATCCTTCAAGAAAAACATGATTTTCATGCAGGACAATGCTCCATCACACGCGTCCAAGTACTCCACAGCGTGGCTGGCAAGAAAGGGTATAAAAGAAGAAAATCTAATGACATGGCCTCCTTGTTCACCTGATCTGAACCCCATTGAGAACCTGTGGTCCATCATCAAATGTGAGATTTACAAGGAGGGAAAACAGTACACCTCTCTGAACAGTGTCTGGGAGGCTGTGGTTGCTGCTGCACGCAATGTTGATGGTGAACAGATCAAAACACTGACAGAATCCATGGATGGCAGGCTTTTGAGTGTCCTTGCAAAGAAAGGTGGCTATATTGGTCACTGATTTGTTTTTGTTTTGCTTTTGAATGTCAGAAATGTATATTTGTGAATGTTGAGATGTTATATTGGTTTCACTGGCAAAAATAAATAATTAAAATGGGTATATATTTGTTTTTTGTTAAGTTGCCTAATAATTATGCACAGTAATAGTCACCTGCACACACAGATATCCCCCTAAAATAGCTAAAACTAAAAACAAACTAAAAACTACTTCCAAAACTATTCAGCTTTGATATTAATGAGTTTTTTGGGTTCATTGAGAACATGGTTGTTGTTCAATAATAAAATTAATCCTCAAAAATACACCTTGCCTAATAATTCTGCACTCCCTGTAGTATACACTGTCCCTTTAACCCTTTCCTGCTAGGCAGCAGTTTCATGTATAGATTTATCTTTTTGGCAGGAGGCTATCTGTGTATAGGACAGCTAGGCTTAGAAGGCAAATCATGTTTAACCTTCTCATAGAAATGAATGTATTACTTTAATACAAATACTGTAATTAACAGGTTGTTTGTAAAATGTTGCAGGATTCTATGTTGAATTCTTTTTTTAACCACGTTCTAATGTAAATTGATAAATGTAAATGGTGGCATTTTGAGCACAATATTTGAAGTGCTGTGGCATTTATTGGGCAAAGTAAAAACAAAAATCCTATTTTTCAGTAAGTTACCATAAAATAGTCCACCCCCTATGCATAGCAATTGTCTTGTGTAGCTATATCAATGGCAGCAGAACTGAGATCAAATAATAAAGATACTTAGGGGCATATGTATCCGAATGAAGCTTGATGCCCCGTGTTTATGGCGAGCCTGCAGGCTCACCAGAAACAGCAGTTATGAAGCAGAGGTCACAAAGACCACTGCTTCATAACCTGTCCGCCTGCTCTGAGCAGACGGACACAGATCGCCGGAAATCAACCCGATCGAGTACTATCGGATTGATTGACACCCCCTGCTGGTGGCCCATTGGCCGCGAGTCTGCAGGGGGCGGCGTTGCACAAGCAGCTCTTGTGAGCTGCTGGTGCAATGCTGAATACGGCGAGCGTATTGCTCGCCGTATTCAGTGAGGTCTGTCGGACCTCATCCGCAGTGTCGGATCAGGTCCGCCAGACCTTGATAACTTGGGGCCTTAGGGAATGACTCAGCTAGGGTCTATGGCAGCATAAAACCTAAATATGCTCCAAGCGTTAGGCTGTCGTCCAATGTCTTAAATATTAAATATTTCATTCACAATAACTGAGCACCATAGTCCCAGCTAAAATCCCCAATACTTTTAAAACTCCAGTTTTTCAGAAAGCCAGTGTTTTATTTAGGCATTAAAGGGACATGAAAGCCAGTGTTTTATTTAGGCATTAAAGGGACATGAAAGCCAGTGTTTTATTTAGGCATTAAAGGGACATGAAAGCCAGTGTTTTATTTAGGCATTAAAGGGACATGAAAGCCAGTGTTTTATTTAGGCATTAAAGGGACATGAAAGCCAGTGTTTTATTTAGGCATTAAAGGGACATGAAAGCCAGTGTTTTATTTAGGCATTAAAGGGACATGAAAGCCAGTGTTTTATTTAGGCATTAAAGGGACATGAAAGCCAGTGTTTTATTTAGGCATTAAAGGGACGTGAAAGCCAGTGTTTTATTTAGGCATTAAAGGTACGTGAAAGCCAGTGTTTTATTTAGGCATTAAAGGGACATGAAAGCCAGTGTTTTATTTAGGCATTAAAGGGACATGAAAGCCAGTGTTTTATTTAGGCATTAAAGGGACATGAAAGCCAGTGTTTTATTTAGGCATTAAAGGGACATGAAAGCCAGTGTTTTATTTAGGCATTAAAGGGACATGAAAGCCAGTGTTTTATTTAGGCATTAAAGGGACATGAAAGCCAGTGTTTTATTTAGGCATTAAATGGACATGAAAGCCAGTGTTTTATTTAGGCATTAAAGGGGTATGAAAGCCAGTGTTTTATTTAGGCATTAAAGGGACATGAAAGCCAGTGTTTTATTTAGGCATTAAAGGGACATGAAAGCCAGTGTTTTATTTAGGCATTAAAGGGACATGAAAGCCAGTGTTTTATTTAGGCATTAAAGGGACATGAAAGCCAGTGTTTTATTGCGGCATTAAAGGGACATGAAAGCCAGTGTTTTATTTAGGCATTAAAGGGACATGAAAGCCAGTGTTTTATTTAGGCATTAAAGGGACATGAAAGCCAGTGTTTTATTTAGGCATTAAAGGGGCATGAAAGCCAGTGTTTTATTTAGGCATTAAAGGGACATGAAAGCCAGTGTTCTATTTAGGCATTAAAGGGACATGAAAGCCAGTGTTTTATTTAGGCATTAAAGGGACATGAAAGCCAGTGTTTTATTTAGGCATTAAATGGACATGAAAGCCAGTGTTTTATTTAGGCATTAAAGGGACATGAAAGCCAGTGTTTTATTTAGGCATTAAAGGGACATGAAAGCCAGTGTTTTATTTAGGCATTAAAGGGACATGAAAGCCAGTGTTTTATTTAGGCATTAAATGGACATGAAAGCCAGTGTTTTATTTAGGCATTAAAGGGACATGAAAGCCAGTGTTTTATTTAGGCATTAAAGGGACATGAAAGCCAGTGTTTTATTTAGGCATTAAAGGGACATGAAAGCCAGTGTTCTACTTAGGCATTAAAGGGACATGAAAGCCAGTGTTTTATTTAGGCATTAAAGGGACATGAAAGCCAGTGTTTTATTTAGGCATTAAAGGGACATGAAAGCCAGTGTTCTATTTAGGCATTAAATGGACATGAAAGCCAGTGTTTTATTTAGGCATTAAAGGGACATGAAAGCCAGTGTTTTATTTAGGCATTAAAGGGACATGAAAGCCAGTGTTCTATTTAGGCATTAAATGGACATGAAAGCCAGTGTTTTATTGCGGCATTAAAGGGACATGAAAGCCAGTGTTTTATTTAGGCATTAAAGGGACATGCTACCCAAATGCTGAATTACTTGAAAGTGATGCAGCACAGCTGTAAAACCATAGGATTGAATGGCTGAAGATTTAAAATATAAATATATTTTACCTCACAATTTCCTCAGTAGCCGCATCCCATTGTAAAGGAACTTTAAGCAGCCAATCATTTTCTTTCTCTCCTCAGTGTATTATGAAATAGTGAAAGCAAAGTATGAGCACGATTGCTGCTGATGCTGTTTTTCGCCATGCAGATGACAATAAAACAAAGGATAACTGCTCACAAAGGGCTCGATTTATCAAGCCCCCTCCTCCCAAACGACTGCAGGTTCTCTCGCAAGAGAACCCGCAGTCAGCATTTATCAAGCAGCTGTCATTAGACACAAGAGAACCCGCAGTCAGAATTTATAAAGCAGCTGTCATTAGACACAAGAGAACCCGCAGTCAGAATTTATCAAACAGCGGTCATCAGACACAAGAGAACCCGCAGTCAGTATTTATCAAGCAGCTGTCATCAGACACAAGAGAACCTGCATTCAGTATTTATCAAGCAGCTGTCATTAGACGCAAGAGAACCTGCAGTCAGCATTTATCAAGCAGCTGTCATTAGACACAAGAGAACCTGCAGTCAGTATTTATCAAGCAGCGGTCATCAGACACAAGAGAACCTGCAGTCTGTATTTATCAAGCAGTGGTTATCAGACACAAGAGAACCTGCAGTCAGTATTTATCAAGCAGCGGTCATCAGACACAAGAGAACCTGCAGTCAGTATTTATCAAGCAGTGGTCATCAGACACAAGAGAACCTGCAGTCAGCATTTATCAAGCAGCTGTCATCAGACACAAGAGAACCTGCAGTCAGTATTTATCAAGCAGCTGTCATCAGACACAAGAGAACCTGCAGTCAGTATTTATCAAGCAGAGGTCATCAGACACAAGAGAACCTGCAGTCAGTATTTATCAAGCAGTGGTCATCAGACACAAGAGAACCTGCAGTCAGGATTTATCAAGCACAGGTCATCAGACACAAGAGAACCCGCAGTCAGCATTTATCAAGCAGCGGTCATCAGACACAAGAGAACCCGCAGTCAGTATTTATCAAGCAGCGGTCAATAGACACAAGAGAACCTGCAGTCAGTCTTTATCAAGCAGCGGTCATCAGACACAAGAGAACCCGCAGTCAGTATTTATCAAGCAGCGGTCAATAGACACAAGAGAACCTGCAGTCAGTATTTGTCAAGCAGCGGTCATCAGACACAAGAGAACCTGCAGTCAGTATTTATAAAGCAGCGGTCATCAGACACATGAGAACCTGCAGTCAGTATTTAACAAGCAGCGGTCATCAGACAGAAGAGAACTTGCAGTCTGTATTTATCAAGCAGCGGTCATCAGACACAAGAGAACCTGCAGTCGGTATTTATCAAGCAGCGGTCATCAGACACAAGAGAACCTGCAGTCAGTATTTATCAAGCAGCGGTCATCAGACACAAGAGAACCTGCAGTCAGTATTTATCAAGCAGCGGTCATCAGACACAAGAGAATCTGAAGTCAGTATTTATCAAGCAGCGGTCATCAGACACAAGAGAATCTGCAGTCAGTATTTATCAAGCAGCGCTCATCAGACACAAGAGAACCTGCAGTCAGTATTTATCAAGCAGCGGTCATCAGACACAAGAGAACCTGCAGTCAGTATTTATCAAGCAGCGGTCATCAGACACAAGAGAACCTGCAGTCAGTATTTATCAAGCAGCGGTCATCAGACACAAGAGAACCTGCAGTCAGTATTTATCAAGCAGATGTCATCAGACACAAGAGAACCTGCAGTCAGTATTTATCAAGCAGCGGTCATCAGACACAAGAGAACCTGCAGTCAGTATTTATCAAGCAGCGGTCATCAGACACAAGAGAATCTGCAGTCAGTATTTATCAAGCAGCGGTCATCAGACACAAGAGAATCTGCAGTCAGTATTTATCAAGCAGCGGCCATCAGACACAAGAGAACCTGCAGTCAGTATTTATCAAGCAGCGGCCATCAGACCAGTGACGTGCAGTGAGGTCAGAGGCTGGTGAGACACTAGATATGATACGCCGGAGAAACACATGTACAGAGGGCCGCAAGTACCCCCAACAGGGCAGGTTTTATTGATAGCTGAACCAGTGCACAGGTGACATAATCAGGTGATGGGTGAGAGCAAGTTAGTAACCACTGAGGTACTGATCAGCTGATTACTTCACCTGTGCACTGATTCAACTATAATGAAAACCTGGCCTGTTGGGGGTACTTGAGGACCATTGTTGAGAAACACTGCACTAAAGCACCAGCTCATCGGAAATGTATTGATTACCTGGAGAATAAAGCACACATACTCTGCTCACTGACACCCACACACACTCTGCTCACATACACACTCACACAATTCTGTGGCACAGTGCCATTTACTAAGCAATTAGAATGATACACAATCTCTTCTCTACTCACTACTTTATTGTAAAAATAGAAATAATTTACCATACAAGTTTTACACAAAGGACAAGTTATCAATACTGCCAACACAGCTGCTGCAATATGGTGTTCAAGAAACGCACGTGCACATCCCACTTAGGTATGCTCTTCAACAAAGGATACCAAAAGAATGAAGTACATAATAATAAAAGTAAAATATAAAGTTTATTTATTTATTTTTTTGTGCAATTTCTATCTGAATGATGGAAAAGTAATTATGACTTTCATGTTCCTTTCAAAAACTAATTTGATTTGCTGACATGGGGCCAGTAACAGTTGATGCTAATTCTCAAAATATAAATAACTAGAAAAGTCTATTAAAATAGCATGCTCTACCTCAATCATAAAAGTTTAATTTTAAATGTCTCCCTTTGACTATGTGTTTAACCAGTTACTTTACTGTGGCATTATTTCTAACAACATTTAACTGCAATAATTACATATATTTTTTAAATGACTCATTATCTCCTTTTTATTAATATAAACTTGTATAAAAGCAGCACATATTAAAAACACAATGCAACAGCTTTCAATTGATTTGTGAATTACAAGTTAACAGCAGTCTTTAAATAAATGGAGACACAGAGAAAAATAAAAATAGATACTGCATCCTCTGACTGAACAGACATAACATATATGGAGTTTGTACCTAATTAAATCAAATAACCATGAAAAAGGGAGGCTTAGCAATATTCAATGTCAAAAACTTTAGTTTAATTAATGTGGACACTGCACACTTAACTTCAAACTCTGGGTTTTAAATTATGAATTTAAATTTGAATTGACCCTCTGACTTCCTGTCAGTATTGGGTTATGCTCACTTACTGCCCCCCCCCCCTGTTAATGAGCTGTATCTGAACACAAGTTGTGAATCAAGAGAGATGTAGAATACTACTTTACTCTTCTGTTTGGTGTCATCTGTTCTTAGGTTTACCTCAGCTTCCAGTTGTGTCACATGACCTTGCTCACTGCATCCTCCTCCTTATTAATCTATATATCCTTCACTTGCTTGGAGGCATCAAGAGGGGTGCCTCCTATTGGTCCCAATTTTTGCTGCTAATATATTGACAAAACACAGGTGGCACTGCAGCACAGCTTTTCCTTTGACCCATATACTGCAATTGAGAGTAGCGTTCCTGTACCTGCCTGTCCATAGCATTACATGGGGGGGAAAAAATTTTTTTTTACTTTTTTTGTTTTAATTAAAATTTAATTAAGCTTTGGCCACATATGGCAGGGTAGGCACTGCCTCCTATGAGTGCACGTCCCTGCATCAGACACAAGAGAACCTGCAGTCAGTATTTATCAAGCAGTGGTCATCAGACACAAGAGAACCTGCAGTCAGTATTTATCAAGCAGCGGTCATCAGACACAAGAGAACCCGCAGTCAGTATTTATCAAGCAGCTGTCATTAGACACAAGAGAACCTGCAGTCAGCATTTATCAAGCACAGGTCATCAGACACAAGAGAACCCGCAGTCAGTATTTATCAAGCA
Organism: Bombina bombina; assembly: GCF_027579735.1. Lineage (NCBI taxonomy): Eukaryota > Metazoa > Chordata > Amphibia > Anura > Bombinatoridae > Bombina > Bombina bombina. Next base: position 344,613,898 of record NC_069506.1, read on the forward strand.
GCTGTCATTAGACACAAGAGAACCTGCAGTCAGTATTTATCAAGCACAGGTCATCAGACACAAGAGAACCTGCAGTCAGTATTTATCAAGCAGCTGTCATTAGACACAAGAGAACCTGTAGTCAGTATTTATCAAGCAGCGGTCATCAGACACAAGAGAACCTGCAGTCAGTATTTATCAAGCAGTGGTCATCAGACACAAGAGAACCTGCAGTCAGGATTTATCAAGCAGCGGTCATCAGACACAAGAGAACCTGCAGTCAGTATTTATCAAGCAGCGGTCATCAGACACAAGAGAACCTGCAGTCAGTATTTATCAAGCAGTGGTCATCAGACACAAGAGAACCTGCAGTCAGTATTTATCAAGCAGCGGTCATCAGACACAAGAGAACCTGCAGTCAGTATTTATCAAGCAGCGGTCATCAGACACAAGAGAACCTGCAGTCAGTATTTATCAAGCAGTGGTCATCAGACACAAGAGAACCTACAGTCAGTATTTATCAAGCAGCGGTCATCAGACACAAGAGAACCTGCAGTCAGTATTTATCAAGCAGCGGTCATCAGACACAAGAGAACCTGCAGTCAGTATTTATCAAGCAGCGGTCATCAGACACAAGAGAACCCGCAGTCAGCATTTATCAAGCAGCTGTCATTAGACACAAGAGAACCTGTAGTCAGTATTTATCAAGCAGCGGCCATCAGACACAAGAGAACCTGCAGTCAGTATTTATCAAACAGGGGTCATCAGACACAAGAGAACCTGCAGTCAGTATTTATCAAGCAGCGGTCATCAGACACAAGAGAACCTGCAGTCTGTATTTATCAAGCAGCGGTCATCAGACACAATAGAATCTGCAGTCAGTATTTATCAAGCAGCGGTCATCAGACACAAGAGAACCTGCAGTCAGTATTTATCAGGCAGATATTATCAGACACAAGAGAACCTGTAGTCAGTATTTATCAAGCAGCGGTCATCAGACACAAGAGAACCTGCAGTCAGTATTTATCAAGCAGCGGTCATCAGACACAAGAGAACCTGCAGTCAGTATTTATCAAGCAGCGGTTCAGACACAAGAGAACCCGCAGTCAGCATTTATCAAGCAGCTGTCATTAGACACAAGAGAACCTGTAGTCAGTATTTATCAAGCAGCGGCCATCAGACACAAGAGAACCTGCAGTCAGTATTTATCAAACAGGGGTCATCAGACACAAGAGAACCTGCAGTCAGTATTTATCAAGCAGCGGTCATCAGACACAAGAGAACCTGCAGTCTGTATTTATCAAGCAGCGGTCATCAGACACAAGAGAATCTGCAGTCAGTATTTATCAAGCAGCGGTTATCAGACACAAGAGAATCTGCAGTCAGTATTTATCAAGCAGCGGTCATCAGACACAAGAGAACCTGCAGTCAGTATTTATCAAGCAGCGGTCATCAGACACAAGAGAATCTGCAGTCAGTATTTATCAAGCAGCGGTCATCAGACACAAGAGAACCTGCAGTCAGTATTTATCAAGCAGTGGTCATCAGACACAAGAGAATCTGCAGTCAGTATTTATCAAGCAGCGGTCATCAGACACAAGAGAACCTGCAGTCAGTATTTATCAGGCAGCGGTCATCAGACACAAGAGAACCTGCAGACAGTATTTATCAAGCAGAGGTCATCAGACACAAGAGAACCAGCAGTCAGTATTTATCAAGCATTGGTCATCAGACACAAGAGAATCTGCAGTCAGTTTTTATCAAGCAGTGGTCATCAGACACAAGAGAACCTGCAGTCAGTATTTATCAGGCAGCGGTCATCAGACACAAGAGAACCTGCAGTCAGTATTTATCAAGCAGCGGTCATCAGACACAAGAGAACCTGCAGTCAGTATTTATCAAGCAGCGGTCATCAGACACAAGAGAACCTGCAGTCAGTATTTATCAAGCAGGGATCATCAGACACAAGAGAACCTGCAGTCAGTATTTATCAAGCAGCGGTCATCAGACACAAGAGAACCTGCAGTCAGTATTTATAAAGCAGCGGTCATCAGACACAAGAGAACCTGCAGTCAGTATTTATCAAGCAGCGGTCATCAGACACAAGATAATCTGCAGTCAGTATTTATCAAGCAGCGGTCATCAGATACAAGAAAATCTGCAGTCAGTATTTATCAAGCAGCGGTCATCAGACACAAGAGAACCTGCAGTCAGTATTTATCAGGCAGATATTATCAGACACAAGAGAACCTGCAGTCAGTATTTATCAAGCAGAGGTCATCAGACACAAGAGAACCTGCAGTCAGTATTTATCAAGCATCGGTCATCAGACACAAGAGAACCTGCAGTCAGTATTTATCAAGCAGCGGTCATCAGACACAAGAGAACCTGCAGTCAGTATTTATCAAGCAGCAGTCATCAGACACAAGAGAACCTGCAGTCAGTATTTATCAAGCAGCGGTCATCAGACACAATAGAACCTGCAGTCAGTATTTATCAAGCAGCGGTCATCAGACACAAGAGAACCTGCTGTCAGTATTTATCAAGCAGCGGTCATCAGACACAATAGAACCTGCAGTTAGTATTTATCAAGCAGCGGTCATCAGACACAAGAGAACCTGCAGTCAGTATTTATCAAGCAGCGGTCATCAGACACAAGAGAACCTGCAGTCAGTATTTATCAAGCAGAGGTCATCAGACACAAGAGAACCTGCAGTTAGTATTTATCAAGCAGCGGTCATCAGACACAAGAGAACCTGCAGTCAGTATTTATCAAGCAGCGGTCATCAGACACAAGAGAACATGCAGTCAGTATTTATCAAGCAGCGGTCATCAGACACAAGAGAACCTGCAGTCAGTATTTATCAAGCAGCGGTCATCAGACACAAATGAACCTGCAGTCAGTATTAATCAAGCAGTGGTCATCAGACACAAGAGAACCTGCAGTCAGTATTTATCAAGCACAGGTCATCAGACACAAGAGAACCTGCAGTCAGTATTTATCAAGCAGCGGTCATCAGACACAAGAGAACCTGCAGTCAGTATTTATCAAGCAGCGGTCATCAGACACAAGAGAACCTGCAGTCAGTATTTATCAAGCAGCGGTCATCAGACACAAGAGAACCTGCAGTCAGTATTTATCAAGCAGCAGTCATCAGACACAAGAGAACCTGCAGTCAGTATTTTTCAAACAGTGGCCATCAGACACAAGAGAACCTGCAGTCAGTATTTATCAAGCAGCGGTCATCAGACACAAGAGAACCTGCAGTCAGTATTTATCAAGCAGCAGCGGTCATCAGACACAAGAGAACCTGCAGTCAGTATTTATCAAGCAGCGGTCATCAGACACAAGAGAACCTGCAGTCAGTATTTATCAAGCAGCGGTCATCAGACAAAAGAGAACCTGCAGTCAGTATTTATCAAGCAGCGGTCATCAGACACAAGAGAACCTGCAGTCTGTATTTATCAAGCAGCGGTCATCAGACACAATAGAATCTGCAGTCAGTATTTATCAAGCAGCGGTTATCAGACACAAGAGAATCTGCAGTCAGTATTTATCAAGCAGCGGTCATCAGACACAAGAGAACCTGCAGTCAGTATTTATCAGGCAGATATTATCAGACACAAGAGAACCTGTAGTCAGTATTTATCAAGCAGCGGTCATCAGACACAAGAGAACCTGCAGTCAGTATTTATCAAGCAGCGGTCATCAGACACAAGAGAACCTGCAGTCAGTATTTATCAAGCAGCGGTTCAGACACAAGAGAACCCGCAGTCAGCATTTATCAAGCAGCTGTCATTAGACACAAGAGAACCTGTAGTCAGTATTTATCAAGCAGCGGCCATCAGACACAAGAGAACCTGCAGTCAGTATTTATCAAACAGGGGTCATCAGACACAAGAGAACCTGCAGTCAGTATTTATCAAGCAGCGGTCATCAGACACAAGAGAACCTGCAGTCTGTATTTATCAAGCAGCGGTCATCAGACACAAGAGAATCTGCAGTCAGTATTTATCAAGCAGCGGTTATCAGACACAAGAGAATCTGCAGTCAGTATTTATCAAGCAGCGGTCATCAGACACAAGAGAACCTGCAGTCAGTATTTATCAAGCAGCGGTCATCAGACACAAGAGAATCTGCAGTCAGTATTTATCAAGCAGCAGTCATCAGACACAAGAGAACCTGCAGTCAGTATTTATCAAGCAGTGGTCATCAGACACAAGAGAATCTGCAGTCAGTATTTATCAAGCAGCGGTCATCAGACACAAGAGAACCTGCAGTCAGTATTTATCAGGCAGCGGTCATCAGACACAAGAGAACCTGCAGACAGTATTTATCAAGCAGAGGTCATCAGACACAAGAGAACCAGCAGTCAGTATTTATCAAGCATTGGTCATCAGACACAAGAGAATCTGCAGTCAGTTTTTATCAAGCAGTGGTCATCAGACACAAGAGAACCTGCAGTCAGTATTTATCAGGCAGCGGTCATCAGACACAAGAGAACCTGCAGTCAGTATTTATCAAGCAGCGGTCATCAGACACAAGAGAACCTGCAGTCAGTATTTATCAAGCAGCGGTCATCAGACACAAGAGAACCTGCAGTCAGTATTTATCAAGCAGGGATCATCAGACACAAGAGAACCTGCAGTCAGTATTTATCAAGCAGCGGTCATCAGACACAAGAGAACCTGCAGTCAGTATTTATTAAGCAGCGGTCATCAGACACAAGAGAACCTGCAGTCAGTATTTATCAAGCAGCGGTCATCAGACACAAGATAATCTGCAGTCAGTATTTATCAAGCAGCGGTCATCAGATACAAGAAAATCTGCAGTCAGTATTTATCAAGCAGCGGTCATCAGACACAAGAGAACCTGCAGTCAGTATTTATCAGGCAGATATTATCAGACACAAGAGAACCTGCAGTCAGTATTTATCAAGCAGCGGTTATCAGACACAAGAGAACCTGCAGTCAGTATTTATCAAGCATCGGTCATCAGACACAAGAGAACCTGCAGTCAGTATTTATCAAGCAGCGGTCATCAGACACAAGAGAACCTGCAGTCAGTATTTATCAAGCAGCAGTCATCAGACACAAGAGAACCTGCAGTCAGTATTTATCAAGCAGCGGTCATCAGACACAATAGAACCTGCAGTTAGTATTTATCAAGCAGCGGTCATCAGACACAAGAGAACCTGCTGTCAGTATTTATCAAGCAGCGGTCATCAGACACAATAGAACCTGCAGTTAGTATTTATCAAGCAGCGGTCATCAGACACAAGAGAACCTGCAGTCAGTATTTATCAAGCAGCGGTCATCAGACACAAGAGAACCTGCAGTCAGTATTTATCAAGCACAGGTCATCAGACACAAGAGAACCTGCAGTTAGTATTTATCAAGCAGCGGTCATCAGACACAAGAGAACCTGCAGTCAGTATTTATCAAGCAGCGGTCATCAGACACAAGAGAACATGCAGTCAGTATTTATCAAGCAGCGGTCATCAGACACAAGAGAACCTGCAGTCAGTATTTCTCAAGCAGCGGTCATCAGACACAAATGAACCTGCAGTCAGTATTTATCAAGCAGTGGTCATCAGACACAAGAGAACCTGCAGTCAGTATTTATCAAGCACAGGTCATCAGACACAAGAGAACCTGCAGTCAGTATTTATCAAGCAGCGGTCATCAGACACAAGAGAACCTGCAGTCAGTATTTATCAAGCAGCGGTCATCAGACACAAGAGAACCTGCAGTCAGTATTTATCAAGCAGCGGTCATCAGACACAAGAGAACCTGCAGTCAGTATTTATCAAGCAGCAGTCATCAGACACAAGAGAACCTGCAGTCAGTATTTTTCAAACAGTGGCCATCAGACACAAGAGAACCTGCAGTCAGTATTTATCAAGCAGCGGTCATCAGACACAAGAGAACCTGCAGTCAGTATTTATCAAGCAGCAGCGGTCATCAGACACAAGAGAACCTGCAGTCAGTATTTATCAAGCAGCGGTCATCAGACACAAGAGAACCTGCAGTCAGTATTTATCAAGCAGCGGTCATCAGACAAAAGAGAACCTGCAGTCAGTATTTATCAAGCAGCTGTCATCAGACACAAGAGAACCTGCAGTCAGTATTTATCAAGCAGCAGTCATCAGACACAAGAGAACCTGCAGTCAGTATTTAACAAGCAGCAGTCATCAGACACAAGAGAACCTGCAGTCAGTATTTATCAAGCAGCGGTCATCAGACACAAGAGAACCTGCAGTCAGTATTTATCAAGCAGCGGTCATCAGACACAAGAGAACCTGCAGTCAGTATCTATCAAGCAGCGGTCATCAGACACAAGAGAACCTGCAGTCAGTATTTATCAAGCAGCGGTCATCAGACACAAGAGAACCTGCAGTCTGTATTTATCAAGCAGCGGTTATCAGACACAAGAGAACCTGCAGTCAGTATTTATCAAGCAATGGTCATCAGACACAAGAGAACCTGCATTCAGTATTTATCAAGCAGCAGTCATCAGACACAAGAGAACCTGCAGTCAGTATTTATCAAGCAGCGGTTATCAGACACAAGATAACCTGCAGTCAGTATTTATCAAGCAGCGGTCATCAGACACAAGAGAACCTGCATTCAGTATTTATCAAGCAGCGCTCATTAGACACAAGAGAACCTGCAGTCAGTATTTATCAAGCAGCGGTCATCAGACACAAGAGAACCTGCAGTCAGTATTTATCAAGCAGCGGCTATCAGACACAAGAGAACCTGCAGTCAGTATTTATCAAGCAGCTGTCATCAGACACAAGAGAACCTGCAGTCAGTATTTATCAAGCAGCTGTCATCAGACACAAGAGAACCTGCAGTCAGTATTTATCAAGCAGATGTCATCAGACACAAGAGAACCTGCAGTCAGTATTTAACAAGCAGCTGTCATTAGACACAAGAGAACCTGCAGTCAGTATTTATCAAGCAGTAATCATCAGACTCAAGAGAACCTGCAGTCAGTATTTATCAAGCAGCGGTCATCAGACACAAGAGAACCTGCAGTCAGTATGTAACAAGCAGCGGTCATCAGACACAAGAGAACCTGCAGTCAGTATTTATCAAGCAACGGTCATCAGACACAAGAGAACCTGCAGTCAGTATTTATCAAGCAGCGGTCATCAGACACAAGAGAACCTGCAGTCAGTATTTATCAAGCAGTGGTCATCAGACACAAGTGAACCTGCAGTCAGTATTTATCAAACAGCGGTCATCAGACACAAGAGAACCTGCAGTCAGTATTTATCAAGCAGTGGTCATCAGACACAAGTGAACCTGCAGTCAGTATTTATCAAGCAGCGGTCATCAGACACAAGAGAACCTGCAGTCAGTATTTAACATGCAGCGGTCATCAGACACAAGAGAACCTGCAGTCAGTATTTATCAAGCGGTGGTCATCAGACACAAGTGAACCTGCAGTCAGTATTTATCAAGCAGCGGTCATCAGAAACAAGAGAACCTGCAGTCAGTATTTATCAAGCAGCGGTCATCAGACACAAGAGAACCTGCAGTCAGTATTTATAAAGCAGCGGTCATCAGACACAAGAGAACCTGCAGTCAGTATTTATCAAGCAGCGGTCATCAGACACAAGAGAACCTGCAGTCAGTATTTATCAAGCAGCAGTCATCAGGCCGCTGTTTCCCTACTCTCTTCTCTACCTCTTAGGTGGAGAATTTGAATTTCTCTGGTCTCGTCCGACCAGGGAGATTGACAGCTTCTACCCACGCGTGATGGGCTGTGCGCGCATGTGCAATGTTGATTGCTGGCCATTAGAGGTGAGTTGGGGCGGACAGGGGTGCATATGAATGCCCCTGCCCGCCCTTGTTTAATACATCTAGCCCAAAGCATTACTCTGGTGAGCTGAAGAATTTTTGAGGTTCATGTGATATTTTCTTGTCAGCTTTTTACAGATTTGCTGCATTACTTTCAAGTGGTTTAGCATATGGGTGAGTGGAAAGGGCATAACTAGAAACCACAGGGCCCAGGTGCAAGAATCTAAGAAGGGCCCCCACAGAAAGGTGAATTTGATACATATTTGTTTTTCCACATAATAATGACAAAATTAAACTTGTTTTAGATAGAGCATGTAATTTTAAGCAAATTTCTACTTTACATCTGTTATCTAATTTGATTTGTTCTCTTGGTATCCTTTATTGAAAAGGCTCAGAAGAAGCAGCAGTGCTCTGCAGGAACCTATGTGCTGATTGGTGGCTGTGCATATATGCCTATCGTCATTGGCTCACCCAATGTATTCATCGAGCTCACAGTAGTGCATTGCTGCTCCTTAAACAAAGGATACAAAGAGAAAGAATCTAATTTAATAATAAAAGTATTGTTGTTTACAATTGTATGCACTGAATAGAGAAAGACGAAATCATGGGTTTCATTTCCCTTTACTTTATAGCAAAGCGGAGGGTATCTGCACTCTCACTCTGCACTCCCACTACCCACAGAGTCAGCGACTATTGTGCCAGATCCAAATATATATTTATATAACTTTATGTAAGAACTTACCTGATAAATTCATTTCTTTCATATTAGCAAGAGTCCATGAGCTAGTGACGTATGGGATATACAATCACACCTGGAGGGGCAAAGTTTCCCAAACCTCAAAATGCCTATAAATACACCCTCACCACACCCACAATTCAGTTTAACGAATAACCAAGTAGTAGTGGGGTGAAAAAGAGTAAAAAGCATCAAAACGGAACTGGAAATGTAATTGTGCTTTACACAAAAATACATAACCACGATAAAAAGGGTGGGCCTCATGGACTCTTGCCAATATGAAAGAAATGAATTTATCAGGTAAGTTCTTACATAAATTATGTTTTCTTTCATGTAATTGGCAAGAGAGAGTCCATGAGCTAGTGACGTATGGGATAGTAATACCCAAGATGTGGGACTCCACCGAAGAGAGGGAGGGATAAAATAAAAACAGCCATTTTCCGCTGAAAAATTTAATCCACAACCAAAGAAATACATTTCTTTTATAATTGAAAAGAAAAAAACTTAAAACATAAGCAGATGAATAAACTGAAACAGCTGCCTGAAGAACTTTTCTACCAAAAACTGCTTCCGACGAGGCAAATACATCAAAACGGTAGAATTTAGTAAATGTATGCAAAGAAGACCAAGTCGCTGCTTTGAAAATCTGATCAACTGAAGCCTCATTCTTAAAAGCCCATGAAGTGGAGACTGATCTAGTAGAATGAGCTGTGATTCTCTGAGGCGGGGCCTGACCCGACTCCAAATAAGCCTGAAGAATCAAAAGCTTTAACCAAGATGCCAAGGAAATGGCAGAAGCTTTCTGACCTTTCCTAGAACCAGAAAAGACAACAAATAGACTAGAAGTCTTCCTGAAATCTTTAGTAGCTTCAACATAATATTTCAAAGCTCTTACAACATCCAGAGAATGTAAGGATCTCTCCAAAGTATTCTTAGGATTAGGACACAAAGAGGGGACAACGTAATGTTGTTAGAATTTACAACTTTAGGTAAAAATGTAAATAAATCTGCAAAACTGCCTTATCTTGATGAAAAATAAGAAAAGGTGACTCACAAGAAAGAGCAGATAATTCAGAAACTCTTCTAGCAGAAGAGATGGCCAAAAGGAACAACCCTTTCCAAGAAAATAGTTTAACATCCAAACTCGAAAATAAATCTTCCTAGAAACAGATGTATGAGCCTGTAACATAGTATCAATCACAGAGTCAGAGAAACCTCTATAACAAAGCACTAAGCGTTCAATTTCCATACCTTCAAATATAATGATTTGATATCCTGATGGAAAAACGGTCCTTGAGACAGAAGATCTGGTGTTAAAGGAAGTGGCCAAGGTTGACAACTGGACATCCAGACAAGGTCTGCATAGCATAACCTGTGAGGCCATGCTGGTGCTACCAGAAACAAAAACGAATGTTCCATGATGATCTTGATGATCACTTTTGGAAGAAGAACTAGAGGCAGGAAGATATAAGCAGGTTGGTAAAACCAAGGAACTGCTAACGCATCCATTGCTTCTGCCTGAGGATCCCTGGACCTGGACAGGTACCTGGGAAGTTTCTTGTTCAGATGGGAAGCCATCAGATCTATTTCTGGAAGACCCCACATCTGAACAATCTGAAAAAACACATCTGGATGGAGTGACCACTCCCCCGGATGTAAAGTCTGACGGCTGAGATAATCCGCTTCCCAATTGTCTACACCTGGGATATGTACCGCAGAAATTAGACAAGAGCTGGATTCCACCCAAACAAGTATCCAACATAGCTAGGGGACTGTGAGTCCCACCCTGATGATTAACATATGCCACAGTTGTGACATTGTCTGTCTGAAAACAAATGAATGGTTCTCTCTTCAATAGAGGCCAAACCTGAAGAACCCTGAAAATAGCACAGAGTTCTAAAATATTGATTGGTAACCTCGCCTCTTGAGATTTCCAAACCCCTTGTGCTGTCAGAGATCCCCAGACAGCTCCCGAACCTGAAAGACTTGCATCTGTTGTGATTACAGTCCAGGTTGGACGAACAAAGGAGGCCCTTTGAGCTATACGATGGTGGTCTAACCACCAAGTCAGAGAGAGAGTCGAACATTTGGATTCAAGGATATTAATTGTGATATCTTTGTATAATCCCTGCACCATTGATTCAGCATACAAAGCTGGAGAGGTCTCACATGAAAATGAGCAAAGGGGATTGCGTCCGATGCTGCAGTCATGAGACCTAAAACTTCCATGCACAAAACCACTGAAGGGAATGACTGAGACTGAAGTCATGGACACTGAATCTATCTGGAAACCTAAAAAAGGTGACCCATGTCTGAGTAATCAATGAACTTTTTGGTAAATTGATCCTCCAACCATGTCTTTGAAGAAACAACACTAGTTGATTTGTGTGAGAATCAGCAGAATGTAAAGACTGAGCCAGTACCAAGATATCATCCAAATAAAGAAACACCGCAATACCCTGTTTTCTGATCACAGAGAGTAGGGCACTGAGTACCTTTGAAAACATTATTGGAGCTATCGCTAGGCCAAATGGAAGAGTGACAAATTGGTAATGCTTGTCTAGGAAAGAGAATCTCAGAAACCATTAGTGATCTGGATGAATCGGAATGCTAAGATATGCATCCTGTAAGTCTATCATGGACATATAATGACCTTGCGGAATAAAAAGCAGAATAGTCCTTATAGTCACCATTTTGAAAGTTGGCACTCTTACAAAACGGTTCAAATTTTTCAGATCCAGAACTGGCCTGAATGAATTTTCTTTCTTTGGGACAATGAATAGATTTGAATAAAACCCCAAACCCTGTTCCTGAAACGGAACTGGTATAATTACCCCAGAAAGCTCTAGATCTGAAACACACTTCAGAAAAGCCTGAGCCTTCACTGGATTTTCTGGAACACAGGAGGTCTTATTCTGAATCATATTTGATACCCTTGAGAGACAAAGCTCTGAATCCAATGATTTTGGACAGAATCTGGCCAAATGTTCTGGAAAAAATTTAATCTGCCCCCCACCAGCTGAACTGGAATGAGAGCTGCACCATCATGCAGACTTGGGGTCTGGCTTTGGTTTCTTAAAAGGCTTGGATTTATTCCAACATTAAGAAGGCTTCCAATTGGAACCAGATTCCTTGGGGGAAGGATTTGGTTTCTGTTCCTTATTCTGTCAAAAAGAACGAAAATGATTAAAATCTTTAGATTTACCTTTAGATCTTTTATCCTGAGGTAAAAAAAAAAACTCCCTTCCCCCCAGTGACAGTTGAAATAATGAAATCCAACTGAGAACCAAATAAATTGTTACCTTGGAAAGAAGGAGATAGTAATCTAGACTTAGATACCATGTCAACATTCCAATATTTGAGCCACAAAGCTCTTCTAGCTAAAATAGCTAAAGACATAGATTTAACATAAATTTTGATTGTATCAAAAATAGCATCACAGATAAAATGATTAGCATGTTGAAGCAAGCTAACAATGCTAGAATAATCAGAATCTGTTTCCTGTTGCGCTAAGCTTTCCAACCAGAAGGTTGATGCAGCTGCAACATCAGCTATAGAAATTGCAAGCCTGAGAAGATTTAAGGATCCTTAAATGAAGTACTATCTTCCATAGGGATAGTAGTACGTTTGGCAAGAGTAGAAATAGCTCCATAAACTTTGTGGATTTTTTCCCAAAACTCAAATCTGGCTGCTGGCAAAGGATACAACTTTTTAAACCTAGAAGAAGGACTAAAAGAAGTACCAGGACTATTCCATTACTTTGAAATCATATCAGAAATAGCATTAGGAACTAAAAAAACCTCTGGAGTAACCACAAGAGGTTTATAAACAGAATTTAAACGTTTACTATTTATAGTATCAAGAGGGCTAGTTTCCTCAATAACCAAAGTAATTAACACTTCTATCAACAAGGAACGAATATACTCCATCTTAAAGAGATAAGTAGATTTGTCAGTTTCAATATCTGAGGTAGGATCTTCTAAATCAGATAGATCCTCATCAGAGGAGGATAATTCAGTATGTTTTCGGTCATTTGAAAATGTATCATCTTTATAAGAAGTTTTAAAAGACCTTTGACTTTTATTAGTAGGCAAGATGGCAGACAAAGCCTTCTGACTCACATCAGCAATAAAATCTTTTATATTCACAGGGATATCATGTACATTAGATGTTGAAGGAACAACAGGCATTGTACTAGTACTGATGGATACATTCTCTGCATGTAAAAGCTTATCATGACAACTGATACATACTACAGCTGGAGATATAATCTCCGCTAGCTTACAACAGTCACACTTATCTTTGGTAGAACTGTTATTAGGCAGCAGGAATCTAACAGCGGTTTCTGAGACAGGATCAGATTGAGACATCGTGCAAATGTAAGAGAAAAAAACAACATATAAAGCAAAATTATCAATTTCCTTATATGGCAGTTTCAGGAATGGGAAAAAAATGCAAACAGCATAGCCCTCTGAGCATAGAAAAAAGCAAGAGGCATATAGGAAGTGGGGTTAAAATAATAAAATTATTTGGCACCAAGTATGAAGCGCAACGCAAAACGAAATTTGTTAGCACTAACAACATCTGGAAATGATGTAACTCGCGTCATAGCAGACGCAACCTTGTGCAAGGAAACCAGCCAATCAGATTGAGCTCGCATTCTATTGGCTGTTCCAATCATCCAATAGAATGCAAGCTCAATCTGATTGGCTGATCGAATCAGCCAATCGGATTGAACTTGATTCTGATTGGCTGATTCCATCAGCCAATCAGAATTTTCCTACCTTAATTCCGATTGGCTGATAGAATCCTATCAGCCAATCGGAATTCGAGGGACGCAATCTTGGATGACGTCCCTTAAAGGAACCGTCATTCGTCGGGAAGTCGTCAGAAGAAGAAGATGGGTCCGCGGTGGAGGTCTTCAAGATGGAGCCGGTCGTCATCGGATGAAGATAGAAGATGCCGCTTGGATCAAGATGGTTGCCGGTCCGGATTGCCTCTTCTTCCCGGAGAGGATGAAGACTTTGGAGCCTCTTCTGTACCTCTTCAGCCACCGGATGATGGATGTCTAGCCCCCGCTTGGGCTTGGATGAAGATTTCGGAGCTTGGAACGATCGGTGATACCTGGCATGGTGAAGACAAGGCAGGAAGATCTTCAGGGGCTTAGTGTTAGGTTTATTTAAGGGGGGTTTGGGTTAGATTAGGGGTATGTGGGTGGTGGGTTGTAATGTTGGGGGGGGTATTGTATGTTTTTTTTTACAGGCAAAAGAGCTGAATTCTTTGGGGCATGCCCCACAAAAGGTCCTTTTAAGGGCTGGTAAGGTAAAAGAGCTTTGAACTTTTGTAATTTAGAATAGGGTAGGGCATTTTTTTTTATTTTGGGGGTCTTTGTTATTTTATTAGGGGGCTTAGAGTAGGTGTAATTAGTTTAAAATTGTTGTAATTTTTTTCTAATGTTTGTAAATATTTTTTTATTTTTTGTAACTTAGTTCTTTTTTATTTTTTGTACTTTAGTTAGTTTATTTAATTGTATTTATTTGTAGGAATTGTATTTAATTTATTTATTGATAGTGTAGTGTTAGGTTTAATTGTAGATAATTGTAGGTAGTTTAATTTATTTATTGATAGTGTAGTGTTAGGTTTAATTGTAACTTAGGTTAGGATTTATTTTACAGGTAATTTTGTAATTATTTTAACTATTTTAGCTATTAAATAGTTCTTAACTATTTAATAGCTATTGTACCTGGTTAAAATAATTACAAAGTTACCTGTAAAATAAATATTAATCCTAAAATAGCTACAAAATAATTATAATTTATATTGTAGCTATATTAGGGTTTATTTTACAGGTAAGTATTTAGCTTTAAATAGGAATAATTTATTTAATAAGAGTTAATTTATTTCGTTAGATTTAAATTATATTTAATTTAGGGGGGTGTTAGGGTTAAAGTTAGACTTAGCTTTAGGGGTTAATAAATTTATTAGAGTAGCGGTGAGCTCCTGTCGGCAGATTAGGGGTTAATACTTGAAGTTAGGTGTCGGCAATGTTAGGCAGGGCAGATTAGGGGTTAATACTATTTATTATAGGGTTATTGAGGCAGGAGTGAGGCGGATTAGGGGTTAATACATTTATTATAGTAGCGCTCAGGTCCGGTCGGCAGATTAGGGGTTAATAAGTGTAGTTAGGTGGAGGCGACGTTGGGGGCAGCAGATTAGGGGTTAATAAATATAATATAGGGGTCGACGATGTTAGGGCAGCAGATTAGGGGTACATAGGGATAAAGTAGGTGGCGGGGGTGTACGGAGCGACAGATTAGGGGTTAAAAATAATATGCAGGGGTCAGCGATAGCGGGGGCGGCAGATTAGGGGTTAATAAGTGTAAGGTTAGGGGTGTTTAGACTCGGGGTACATGTTAGAGTGTTAGGTGCAGACGTAGGAAGTGTTTCCCCATAGAAAACAATGGGGCTGCGTTAGGAGCTGAACGCGGCTTTTTTGCAGGTGTTTTTTTTCAGCTCAAACAGCCCCATTGTTTTCTATGGGGGAATCGTGCACGAGCACGTTTTTGAAGCTGGCCGCGTCCGTAAGCACTGCTGGTATCGAGAGTTGAAGTTGCGGTAAATATGCCTGTACGCTCCTTTTTTGAAGCCTAACGCAGCCATTCTGTGAACTCTAAATACCAGAGGTATTTAAAAGGTGCGGCCAGAAAAAAGCATGCGTAGCTAACGCACCCCTTTGGCTGCAAAACTCTAAATCTAGGCGAAAGTTTGTAAAACTGAATTGTGGGTGTGGTGAGGGGTGTATTTATAGGCATTTTGAGATTTAGGAAACTTTGCCCCTCCTGGTAGGATTGTATATCCCATATGTCACTAGCTCATGGACTCTTGCCAATTACATGAAATATATATATATATAGATAGATAGATATTTATTTTGGTTTATATTATATTATATATATATATAAAAATAAATAATATTATATCAGTCTTCTGTAACTATTCTAGAGTAGAGACCAGAGCTGAAAAAAAGGAGTTGCATCCGTCTAGGTTGTTTTTCCACATTAAACTTAGTCTTACCTTAGTGCTATTCACTGGGCATCCATGCAGGATTACTAGATGGCTGCCTCCACGCTGACAATGTGAGTGACTCTATGAATTAACCCTCTGGTTGCCCGGCATACAGCTAGATGTATCATGGTCCCACTCACACAGGACCCGCAGACGGCCCTGATTCTCCACCTGGCCCCCGGGTAGCTGCCCATATTGCCAGCAGCACGCTGCCTCTCTGTAAAAGCCCGCACTCACTGTACTGTGTCTGCGCCAGGCTTTTAGAATTTATAATAAATAATAATTAATAATATTATGATGTGAACTGCATGGTAGCATAGGTAGCAGAACAGCAGCAGCCAGCTCGGCAAGTAAAATGTACTCACAAGCAACTCCCTACTTGTCTAGCTGCTGCAACTGACTGCTTCATGTGATGTCTGCAATGTGACTTCTGAATTCTGGGGATGGGTGGATGTACAAACTACATACAGTGACATCATACTACATACAGTGACAACAGAGACTAATACACACAGTGACATCATACTACATAGAGTGACAACAGAGACTAATACACACAGTGACATCATACTACATACAGTGACAACAGAGACTAATACACACAGTGACATCATACTACATACAGTGACAACAGACACTAATACACACAGTGACATCATACTACATACAGTGACAACAGACACTAATACACACAGTGACATCATACTACATACAGTGACAACAGAGACTAATACACACAGTGACATCATACTACATACAGTGACAACAAAGACTAATACACACAGTGACATCATACTACATACAGTGACAACAGAGACTAATACACACAGTGACATCATACTACATACAGTGACAACAGAGACTAATACACACAGTTACATCATACTACATACAGTTACAACAGAGACTAATACACACAGTTACATCATACTACATACAGTGACAACAGAGACTAATACACACAGTGACATCATACTACATACAGTGACAACAGAGACTACTACACACAGTGACATCATACTACATACAGTGACAACAGAGACTACTACACACAGTGACATCATACTACATACAGTGACAACAGAGACTAATACACACAGTGACATCATACTACATACAGTGACAACAGAGACTAATACACACAGTTACATCATACTACATACAGTGACAACAGAGACTACTACACACAGTGACATCATACTACATACAGTGACAACAGAGACTACTACACACAGTGACATCATACTACATACAGTGACAACAGAGACTAATACACACAGTGACATCATACTACATACAGTGACAACAGAGACTAATACACACAGTGACATCATACTACATACAGTGACAACAGAGACTACTACACACAGTGACATCATACTACATACAGTGACAACAGAGACTACTACACACAGTGACATCATACTACATACAGTGACAACAGAGACTACTACATACAACATCATACTACATACAGTGACAACAGAGACTACTACATACAGTGACATTATACTACATACAGTGACAACAGAGACTAATACATACAGTGACATCATACTACATACAGTGACAACAGAGACTAATACATACAACATCATACTACATACAGTGACAACAGAGACTACTACATACAGTGACATTATACTACATACAGTGACAACAGAGACTACTACATACATCATACTACATACAGTGACAACAGAGACTACTACATACAGTGACATTATACTACATACAGTGACAACAGAGACTAATACATACAGTGATATCATACTACATACAGTGACAACAGAGACTACTACATACAACATCATACTACATACAGTGACAACAGAGACTACTACATACAGTGACATTATACTACATACAGTGACAACAGAGACTAATACATACAGTGACATCATACTACATACAGTGACAACAGAGACTAATACATACAACATCATACTACATACAGTGACAACACAGACTAATACATTCAACATCATACTACATACAGTGACAACAGAGACTAATACATACAGTGACATAATTTTTGCAAGAATAATTTCAACCACAGAATGGCAGCAATGCTTGCACAATTCTTGAAAAACTGCTTCAATATAGTATTCCAAATCATATGCATGCTCGTGAGCCTACTTACCTGCTTTTCAACAAAGAATACAAAGGGCACTTAGTCAATTTGATAATTACAGCAACTTTAAACTCTATCTGAATCATAAAATTAAAATGATGGGTTTTCTGTTCCTTTAAAGCATACTGCCTACTGTAACTGAAATATACATATTTAAACATAAAGCATACTGCCTACTGTAACTGAAATAGTCATATTTAAACATAAAGCATACTGCCTACTGTAACTGAAATAGACATATTTAAACATAAAGCATACTGCCTACTGTAACTGAAATAGTCATATTTAAACATAAAGCATACTGCTTACTATAACTGAAATAGTCATATTTAAACATAAAGCATACTGCCTACTGTAACTGAAATAGTCATATGTAAACATAAAGCATACTGCCTACTGTAACTGAAATAGTCATATTTAAACATAAAGCATACTGCCTACTGTAACTGAAATAGTCATATTTGAACATAAAGCATACTGCCTACTGTAACTGAAATAGTCATATATGAACATAAAGCATACTGCCTACTGTAAATGAAATAGTCATATATGAACATAAAGCATACTGCCTACTGTAAATGAAATAGTCATATATGAACATAAAGCATACTGCCTACTGTAACTGAAATAGTCATATTTGAACATAAAGCATACTGCCTACTGTAACTGAAATAGTCATATATGAACATAAAGCATACTGCCTACTGTAAATGAAATAGTCATATTTGAACATAAAGCATACTGCCTACTGTAACTGAAATAGACATATTTAAACATAAAGCATACTGCCTACTGTAACTGAAATAGTCATATTTAAACATAAAGCATACTGCTTACTATAACTGAAATAGTCATATTTAAACATAAAGCATACTGCCTACTGTAACTGAAATAGTCATATGTAAACATAAAGCATACTGCCTACTGTAACTGAAATAGTCATATTTAAACATAAAGCATACTGCCTACTGTAACTGAAATAGTCATATTTGAACATAAAGCATACTGCCTACTGTAACTGAAATAGTCATATTTAAACATAAAGCATACTGCTTACTATAACTGAAATAGTCATATTTAAACATAAAGCATACTGCCTACTGTAACTGAAATAGTCATATGTAAACATAAAGCATACTGCCTACTGTAACTGAAATAGTCATATTTAAACATAAAGCATACTGCCTACTGTAACTGAAATAGTCATATTTGAACATAAAGCATACTGCCTACTGTAACTGAAATAGTCATATATGAACATAAAGCATACTGCCTACTGTAAATGAAATAGTCATATTTGAACATAAAGCATACTGCCTACTGTAACTGAAATAGTCATATTTAAACATGAAGCATACTGCCTACTGTAACTGAAATAGTCATATTTAAACATGAAGCATACTGCCTACTGTAACACCAATTATAAAAAGGCAGTGCAAATGTAAGAATACATGAAATCCAATTGTTTTTCTATCATGATTCAAACAGAGCATAAAATTTTAATTAACTTTATAATTTACTAAAATTATCCAATTGGCTTGGTTCTCTTGGTATCTTTTGTTAAAGGAGCAGCAATGCACTACTGGGAGCTAGTTGTACACATCAGATAAGCCAATGGAGTCAATGTATCAAGCGCCGTGCGTAAACAGAAGCTATGAAGCAGCGATCTAAAGACTGCTGCTCCATAACCTGTTCGCCTGCTTTGAGGCGGCAAACAGAAATCAACCCAATCGAATACGATTGGTTGATTGATACCCCCTGCTAGCAGCCAATTTGCCTCAAATCTGAAGGGGGCGGCATTGCACCAGCAGTTCACAAGAACTGCTGGTGCAATGATGAATGTCAATAGCGTATGCTGTCGGCATTTATCGATGTGCGGCGGATAAGATTCGCTACATTGTGTCATGTCCATCCGCACATTAATAAATTGACCCCAATGACAAGATTCATATATGTGCGGCCACCAATCAGAAGCTAGCAGCTAGGTATTCTTTTCAACAAAGTATAGCAAAAGAATGAAGAAAATTAAATAATAGCAGTGAATTGGAAAGTTGTTTAAAATTGCTGCTCTATCTGATGAATAAAAGATCAAATTTGTGTTTCAGTTGTGGTAAAAGACAAACTTACGGCTAGATTACGAGTTTTTGTCAGTAAGGCTTGCAGCTCTAACGCTCCTTTTTTTTCTAACGCTACCTTAAGACAACGCTGGTATTACCGATTTTTTTAAACCTGGCATTAACCGCAAAAAGGTGAGCGTAGAGCAAAATTTAGCTCCACATCTCACCTCAATACCAGCGTTGCTTACGGTAGTGGTAAGCTGGCTAAACGTGCTCAAGCACGATATCCCCATAGGAAACAATGGGGCTGAGCTGGCTGAAAAAAACAAAAAAAAAGCAGCGTTCAGCTCCTAACGCAGCCCCATTGTTTCCTATGGGGAAAGGAATTTTATGTCTGCACCTAACACCCTAACATGAACCCCGAGTCTAAACACCCCTAATATTACACTTATTAACCCCTAATCTGCCGACCCCGACATCGTCGCCACCTGCGTTATACTATTAACCCCTAATGTGCCGCTCTGGACAAATCTGCTGCCCCCAACATCGCCGACACCTACATTATATTAACCCCTAATCTGCCCCCCCCCCAACGTCGCCACCACTATATTAAAGTTATTAACCCCTAATCTGCCGCCGCCAACGTAATACATTTATTAACCCCTAAACCTAAGTCTAACCCTAACTCTAACACCCCCCTAATTTAAATATAATTTAAATACATCTAAATAAAATAACTACAATTAAATAAATTATTCCTATTTAAAACTAAATACTTACCTATAAAATAAACCCTAATATAGCTACAATATAACTAATAGTTACATTGTAGGTAGCTTAGGTTTTATTTTTATTTTACAGGCAAGTTTGTATTTATTTTAACTAGGTACAATAGTTATTAAATAGTTATTAACTATTTAATAACTACCTATCTAAAATAAGTACAAAATTACCTGTAAAATAAATCCTAACCTAAGTTACAATTACACCTAACACTACACTATCATTAAACTAATTACCTAAACTACCTACAATTAAATACAATTAAATTCAATAAACTAAATTACGGAAAAAACCCCCCACTAAATTACAGAAATAAAAATGACAAGAAGTTTAAACTAATTACACCTAATCTAAGCCCCCTAATAAAATAAAAAAGCCCCCCAAAATAATAAAATGTCCTACCCTATACTAAATTACAAATAGCCCTTAAAAGGGCCTTTTGCGGGGCATTGCCCCAAAGTAATCAGCTCTTTTACCTGTAAAAAAAAAATACAATGTCCCCCCACATTACAACCCACCACCCACACACCCCTACTCTAAAACCCACCCGATCCCCCCTTAAAAAACCTAACACTACCCCTTTGAAGATCACCTTACCGGGAGACGTCTTCACCCAGCCGGGCCAAAGTCATCCAAGAAGCCGGGCACAAGTGGTCCTCCATCCGGCAGAAGTCTTCATCCGATCGGGGCAGAAGAGGTCCACCATCCAGCAAAAGTCTTCATCCAAGCGGCATCTTCTATCTTCATCCTTCCGGCGCGGAGCGGCTCCATCTTGAAGACATCCAGCGTGGAGCATCCTTCCTGGCCGACGAACTAACGACGAATGAAGGTTCCTTTAAATGACGTCATCCAAAATGGCGTCCCTTGAATTCCGATTGGCTTATAGGATTCTATCAGCCAATCGGAATTAAGGTAGGAAGAATCCGATTGGCTGATGCAATCAGCCAATCGGATTGACCGCGCATTCTATTGGCTGTTCCACTTAGGTTAGGATTTATTTTACAGGTAATTTTGTACTTATTTTAGATAGGTAGTTATTAAATAGTTAATAACTATTTAATAGCTATTGTACCTAGTTAAAATAAATACAAAGTTGCCTGTGAAATAAATATAAATCCTAAGCTAGCTACAATGTAACTATTAGTTATATTGTAGCTAGCTTATGGTTTATTTTATCGGTAAGTATTTAGTTTTAAATATGAATAATTTATTTAATTTTGTTAAATTTGTTTTGTTTAATTTAAATTATATTTAAGTTAGGGGGGTGTTAGGGTTAGGTTTAGACTTAGGTTTAGGGGTTAATACCTTTAATATAGTAGCAGTGACATTGGGGGTGGCAGATTAGGGGTTAATAAATGTAGGTAGGTGTCGGCGATGTTAGGGCAGGCAGATTAGGGGTTAATAAAATTTAACTAGTGTTTGCGAGGCAGGAGTGCGGCGGTTTAGGGGTTAATACATTTATTAAAGTGGCGGCGATGTCTGGTCGGCAGATTAGGGGTTAATAATTGTAGGTAGGTGGCGGCGACGTTGGGGGCGGCAGATTAGAGGTTAATAAATATAATGTAGGTGTCGGCGATGTTAGGGGCAGCAGATTAGGGGTTCATAGGTATAATGCAGGTGGCGGTGATGTCCGGTCGGCAGATTAGGGGTTAAAAATTTTTATTATAGTGTTTGCGGTGTGGGGGGGCCTTGGTTTAGGGGTTCATAGGTAGTTTATGGGCGTTAGTGTACTTTGTAGCACTTTAGTTAAGAGCTTTATGTTCCGGCGTTAGCCCATAAAACTCTTAACTACTGACTTTTAAATGCGGTAGGAGTCTTGACAGGAGAGGGTCTACCGCTCACTTTCTCCAAGACTCGTAATACTGGCGTTAGGCAAGTCTCATTAAAAAGATAGGATATGCAATTGACTTAAGGGGATTTGCGGTAGCCTCGAGTGAGCGGTAGACACTTTCCTGTCTGACTTGTAATACCAGCGGGCGTTAAAAAGCAGCGTTGGGACCTCTCAACGCTGCTTTTTAAGGCTACCGCCAAACTCGTAATCTAGGCGTTTATATTTTATTCATCAGATAGAGAAGCATTTTAAAACCCTTTCCAATTCCCTTCTATTATTTAATTTAATGTATTAAGTGCATCACAGTGACAAATGTGACACTTAATATATTTCTATGTATCCATAAATATGAAACAAATAATTGTAGCCAAACTGGAAATTCAGAAAGGGACATTTTTCTGAATCCATCCAATATTATAACAAATTAACACTGTTAACAAACTCAACCACTGTCCTTATTTGGAGAAGCCAATATGGACTTGAGTGTGGGGATGACAGAACTTGCCAAATGATTGGATAACAAACTGCCAATTAGGCTTGTGAAGTCTGTAGGTTGCCCCCTTTTCTGTAAGAAACTGTGTGCTCATTAGCGCAACTTTGCATAAATAACTATACAGCATAACTTAGGAACTAAAGCTCCAAGGACAGATATTAAATAAAATGTGTATACAATTAGATTCTAACACACTTAGAATAAGTTTCCCCATGATATCATCTTTATTTCTATATTTAGTCTTCATTTTCAACTTTGACCTGAGCCTTAAAAATACCGACCGTGCCGGTAAAATACCAGCTGGGTGGTTACCTTAGAAATCTGTCTTGTGCTCCTTCAGTTTTTCAGCTGCATAAGGACCAGGATGCCAGTTCAAGGCTAACATTGGGATGGGCACGGTGTGGGCAAATCTCCAACTCATTATTTATTGTAACTATTTTGAAATGTCACATGAAAGTTATTTTGAACTTCCAATAAAAAGCAGTTATAAATCTTGCAGGCTGGTGGTAATGTAGTTTAGGAGGGGTTTTTTTGGGCTGTAGATTTGGATTGTAATTAGACCAATAAATGTACTGAAAGGAGTGCCAATAAATACTGATTAGCTGCAGTTAGTTTGCTATTTAAGACCCAGAGAACCAGATAACAACAAAATAATACAAATTTAATAGGCATGTGCACAGACAAAGTGTTGGTCATTAAATATTTTTTTCCAGGTATTCATTAAGAAAGTAATTCAGAATTTCTTAATGAAAATCTATTTATTCACTGCTTCGTATGGTGAACAACATCAGGGCAGAAGAGGAGCAGACGGACATCAGCTTAAAGTTAAAGGGACAGTAGACTTTTTTCTCTTATTGTTGTTCCTTAATTGTTTTTCCCTTAATGTATTTCCAATTACTTTGATGTATGAGAAATTGCATTTTCTGATTTATTTGTGTATATGAAATAGCTGTTTTTGTGCTTTTAAACCACATCCTATTACAATGGGTTCAACTTGCAGGTAAAATCAGATCTCATTTTGTTATCACTTTGTTTACACACACACACTGCCTTATGTTATATATGTTTGTAAAACAAAGCCCAATACTTAGAGAGAACAATGGGAAATTAACATCAGCAGCAGTACAAAAAAAAGATAGTTTCTTTGGCCTCTAGTTATCAATGTCTGTCGGACCTGATCCGACACTGTGGATCAGGTCCGCCAGACCTCACTGAATATGGAGAGCAATACGCTCGCCGTATTCAGCATTGCACCAGCAGCTCACAAGAGCCGCTGGTGCAACGCCGCCCCCTGCAGACTCGTGGCCAATCAGCAGGGGGGTGTCAATCAACCTGATCGTACTCGATCGGGTTGAATTACGGCGATGTCTGTCCGCCTGCTCAGAGCAGCCGGACAGGTTATGGAGCAGCTGTTTCTGGCGAGTCTGAAGACCATCAAGTTCCATACGGAGCTTGTTAAATAGAGCCCTTTAATAGAGTCAGGACTAGCCAAGAACAAAAGTGAAGCTTATATAGTGACCCAGGGATATTACTACGTTATTACAAAATAGAATAAAAGGTTCATACATTCTCATTTAAACTGACTAAATCTTATAAAACCTCCCCACCTGCACAAGATCCGGCCTTAACTACCAAAGGAATCAGCTAAATGTTGTTGTCACTAAAAGGCTTCTCACTAATCGCTGAACGTCACAGAAAGCACCACACTCAGCAGATCATAACTCATAGTCAGAAATTCTTTAAAGGGACACAAAACATTCTTTTCAGTACAATTTCAAACAACTTTCAGATTTACACATAACATTACATGTGTTGCATTATTTTGGTATCTTTTGTTAACGGAGCAGCAATGAACTACTGGGGGCAAGCTGATCACACCGGGTGCGCCAATGGCAAGAAGCATATCTGTGCAGCCACCAATCAGCAGCTAGCTCCTAGTGGTGTTTGGCGACTCACTAGCCTACCTAGGCATGCTTTTCAACAAAGGATACTAAGAGAATGAAGCACATTAGATAATAGAAGTAAATTGGAAAGATTATTTTGTTTAATTGCTGCTCTGTCTTAATCATGAATGTTAAATTTTGACTTTACTGTCCCTTTAAATCTGTTGAATTTGAAATATTACAGGGGTGACTATATAAAATGAGTCCTGGGGTCACAAAACATGAATGCTAATTTACTAAAGCAGCATCTTTATTGCATCCGATAACTAAATGATTTTATTGTGTTTTATAATGATACTATTGTAACTTTCTATATGTGCGAACCTCAGACAAAATATATCATGGGCACGGCACAAGATTCCAGTCCCTTGGCTTGGGCTGTCTAATTAAATCCTCCAACAGAGATAGGTTAAGGTGACATTTCAACAATCTATGGTGACCCAAACTGTTCAGCAAATAAAAACTGTCCTTTAACTGTGGACGGAGATAAAGCAGACTCCTAGGGAAGGCTGAATAACATAGGAAGAATAGAAACGCAGCAATATAGACCCAGGAGGTCTGGAATAGAGCCAGAGACATAGGAGACCAAACTGACAGTCAATTTGCAACCTTAAAAAGCCTTTGAGTGCAGCTAAAACAGGTTATTTCCTTCAAATGAAATTGTGTCAAAATCAGATCACCGACTCCCATTTCTCCTTAGAAACAAATGCTTATTGAACCAGTTTCTTTTGTTCTAGAAAATCTCATCAAGGCTTTTTATTTTGTGCCCAATAACAATAAGGAACTTGTCTTGTCTGCAGGCCCCATAGGGAATCTTAAATATGGTAAATACTCCCAAATTTAGGGACTGCCGAGAAAAAAATAATGTGGTAGAAAAGAACCATTTGCCATTAAGCAGAGGTTTTGTCACAGACCACAAAACCTCTCAGTTGGTTACTCGGCTATTCAGTAGTCGTTCTTTGTTATGTAACTCATTCAATATATCACTATATCTGCTGGGAGTCCATTCATCATGATAGAATTAGAAATTGGTGACACCTACGTAAGACCTTCAAGACTGCACTTGTGTCTTCCTGCATATACTAATCATCAATATTTAGATTTTCAGGTTAGAGGGACACTGTATTGCAGCATTTTCTCCATTTTGATGTATTCCAAATAATCAGTTTTACCTGATGGATGTATTAAATTGTGTAAAAATATGTAATTTACCTTAATTTTGTCATTTGAAATAGCTTATTTTGCCTGTTGAAAGCTCCACTGAAAATGTCAGTACTGCAGTATTTGCTGTAGAACTGAAGAGGCAGCAGCAGGAATCAACCTCTCAGTGGGTGTTGAAAGGAGGAGAGAAACCCAGCCCAATTTCAAAGGGTGTTTCTGCAACATATTTGAATACAATGAACCCTTATAAGCGACTTGTCCGAGTAAGACACGGTAGACACCTATTCCTGTATTGTATAGCATAAATACAATTTCTACATTCATATTGTGCAGTTATTTGAAACATCTCAATAACTGATTATAAGGTTTATTTGTAAAAATAAATTATTTTACATGAAAACATCCATTTAATTTCAAATTAAAGTGACACAAGCATTTTATTATAGCAGTTTTTTGCCTATATCTATGTGTTTAACCCCTGCAAAGGGTTAAAACACACTATTAAAGGCAGCTCTAAAGTGGCAATAAACTGCAAAGCAGGAGCAGAATATACCTGTAGCAGCTGATTGCGGTATATACAGATATGACACCTCTGATTGGTTTATAGGGTGTCTTCAGCTCTGCCCCATCAGTGCATTTAACACATGGGTATAACCAAACACTAGCGTACTGACAGTAAATGGCCGGGTTATAAAACAATATATTTAATAATTATTCTTTAAAATAAAACCCCCAATAAATATGCATATACCAAACAATAAAATTAATGTAAATTCCTAAATTCTTTGTATTAGTTAAAATGTATAGACACATTGAAATATATTTGTAAAAACCCAGATCTGAATCAAACTATACATGTTTAAACTGTTATAATATGCTATGCAAAGATCACAAAAGTTACCTTATTTATTAACCTTATTCGCTGTTGAATGTCATTAAAATACCATAAAGAGGTACCAAGATATGAGCCACTAACATTCAGACAGTACAATCAGCTATATAGCCACAAATTATCCTATATAATTCCAATTTAAAACATCAGAAATTGTATATATTATTTGTG
Organism: Bombina bombina; assembly: GCF_027579735.1. Lineage (NCBI taxonomy): Eukaryota > Metazoa > Chordata > Amphibia > Anura > Bombinatoridae > Bombina > Bombina bombina. Next base: position 344,640,955 of record NC_069506.1, read on the forward strand.
CAAACAGCCAACTGCTATGCCAATTTATCGAAGTTGAAATAAATTCTTAGTTATCTACAATTAAGACAATTCTAAAAACATAATTTATGTAAGAACTTACCTGATAAATTCATTTCTTTCATATTAGCAAGAGTCCATGAGCTAGTGACGTATGGGATATACATTCCTACCAGGAGGGGCAAAGTTTCCCAAACCTCAAAATGCCTATAAATACACCCCTCACCACACCCACAATTCAGTTTAACGAATAGCCAAGAAGTGGGGTGATAAAAAAGTGCGAAAGCATATAAAATAAGGAATTGGAATAATTGTGCTTTATACAAAAATCATAACCACCACAAAAAAGGGTGGGCCTCATGGACTCTTGCTAATATGAAAGAAATGAATTTATCAGGTAAGTTCTTACATAAATTATGTTTTCTTTCATGTAATTAGCAAGAGTCCATGAGCTAGTGACGTATGGGATAATGATTACCCAAGATGTGGATCTTTCCACGCAAGAGTCACTAGAGAGGGAGGGATAAAATAAAGACAGCCAATTCCTGCTGAAAATAATCCACACCCAAAATAAAGTTTAATGAAAAACATAAGCAGAAGATTCAAACTGAAACCGCTGCCTGAAGTACTTTTCTACCAAAAACTGCTTCAGAAGAAGAAAATACATCAAAATGGTAGAATTTAGTAAAAGTATGCAAAGAGGACCAAGTTGCTGCTTTGCAAATCTGATCAATCGAAGCTTCATTCCTAAACGCCCAGGAAGTAGAAACTGACCTAGTAGAATGAGCTGTAATCCTTTGAGGCGGAGTTTTACCCGACTCAACATAGGCAAGATGAATTAAAGATTTCAACCAAGATGCCAAAGAAATGGCAGAAACTTTCTGGCCTTTTCTAGAACCGGAAAAGATAACAAATAAACTAGAAGTCTTTTGGAAAGACTTAGTAGCTTCAACATAATATTTCAAAGCTCTAACAACATCCAAAGAATGTAACGATTTCTCCTTAGAATTCTTAGGATTAGGACATAATGAAGGAACCACAATTTCTCTACTAATGTTGTTGGAATTCACAACTTTAGGTAAAAATTCGAAAGAAGTTCGCAACACTGCCTTATCCTGATGAAAAATCAGAAAAGGAGACTCACAAGAAAGAGCAGATAATTCAGAAACTCTTCTGGCAGAAGAGATTGCCAAAAGGAACAAAACTTTCCAAGAAAGTAATTTAATGTCCAATGAATGCATAGGTTCAAACGGAGGAGCTTGAAGAGCCCCTAGAACAAAATTCAAACTCCAAGGAGGAGAAATTGACTTAATGACAGGTTTTAAACGAACCAAAGCTTGTACAAAACAATGAATATCAGGAAGATTAGCAATCTTTCTGTGAAAAAGAACAGAAAGAGCAGAGATTTGTCCTTTCAAGGAACTTGCGGACAAACCTTTATCTAAACCATCCTGAAGAAACTGTAAAATTCTTGGAATTCTAAAAGAATGCCAAGAAAAATGATGAGAAAGACACCAAGAAATATAAGTCTTCCAGACTCTATAATATATCTCTCTGGATACAGATTTACGAGCCTGTAACATAGTATTAATCACAGAGTCAGAGAAACCTCTTTGACTAAGAATCAAGCGTTCAATCTCCATACCTTTAAATTTAAGGATTTGAGATCCTGATGGAAAAAAGGACCTTGCGACAGAAGGTCTGGTCGTAGCGGAAGAGTCCACGGATGGCAAGAGGCCATCCGGACAAGATCCGCATACCAAAACCTGTGAGGCCATGCCGGAGCTACCAGCAGAACAAACGAGCATTCCTTCAGAATCTTGGAGATTACTCTTGGAAGAAGAACTAGAGGCGGAAAGATATAGGCAGGATGATACTTCCAAGGAAGTGACAATGCATCCACTGCTTCCGCTTGAGGATCCCTGGATCTGGACAGATACCTGGGAAGTTTCTTGTTTAGATGAGAGGCCATCAGATCTATTTCTGGAAGTCCCCACATTTGAACAATCTGAAGAAATACCTCTGGGTGAAGAGACCATTCGCCCGGATGTAACGTTTGGCGACTGAGATAATCCGCTTCCCAATTGTCTATACCTGGGATATGAACCGCAGAGATTAGACAGGAGCTGGATTCCGCCCAAACCAGAATTCGAGATACTTCTTTCATAGCCAGAGGACTGTGAGTCCCTCCTTGATGATTGATGTATGCCACAGTTGTGACATTGTCTGTCTGAAAACAAATGAATGATTCTCTCTTCAGAAGAGGCCAAGACTGAAGAGCTCTGAAAATTGCACGGAGTTCCAAAATATTGATCGTAATCTCACCTCCTGAGATTCCCAAACTCCTTGTGCCGTCAGAGATCCCCACACAGCTCCCCAACCTGTGAAACTTGCATCTGTTGAAATTACAGTCCAGGTCGGAAGCACAAAAGAAGCCCCCTGAATTAAACGATGGTGATCTGTCCACCACGTTAGAGAGTGTCGTACAATCGGTTTTAAAGATATTAATTGAGATATCTTTGTGTAATCCCTGCACCATTGATTCAGCATACAGAGCTGAAGAGGTCGCATGTGAAAACGAGCAAAGGGGATCGCGTCCGATGCAGCAGTCATAAGACCTAGAATTTCCATGCATAAGGCTACCGAAGGGAATGATTGTGACTGAAGGTTTCGACAAGCTGAAATCAATTTTAGACGTCTCTTGTCTGTTAAAGACAGAGTCATGGACACTGAATCTATCTGGAAACCCAGAAAAGTTACCCTTGTCTGAGGAATCAATGAACTTTTTGGTAAATTGATCCTCCAACCATGATCTTGAAGAAACAACACAAGTCGATTCGTATGAGATTCTGCTAAATGTAAAGACTGAGCATGTACCAAGATATCGTCCAAATAAGGAAATACCACAATACCCTGTTCTCTGATTACAGACAGAAGGGCACCGAGAACTTTTGTAAAAATTCTTGGAGCTGTAGCTAGGCCAAACGGCAGAGCCACAAACTGGTAATGATTGTCCAGAAAAGAGAATCTCAGGAACTGATAATGATCTGGATGAATCGGAATATGCAGATAAGCATCCTGTAAATCTATTGTGGACATATAATGCCCTTGCTGAACAAAAGGGAAGATAGTCCTTACAGTTACCATTTTGAACGTTGGTATCCTTACATAACGATTCAATATTTTTAGATCCAGAACTGGTCTGAAGGAATTCTCCTTCTTTGGTACAATGAAGAGATTTGAATAAAACCCCATCCCCTGTTCCAGAACTGGAACTGGCATAATTACTCCAGCCAACTCTAGATCTGAAACACAATTCAGAAATGCTTGAGCTTTCACTGGATTTACTGGGACACGGGAAAGAAAAAATCTCTTTGCAGGAGGTCTCATCTTGAAACCAATTCTGTACCCTTCTGAAACAATGTTCTGAATCCAAAAATTGTGAACAGAATTGATCCAAATTTCTTTGAAAAAACGTAACCTGCCCCCTACCAGCTGAGCTGGAATGAGGGCCGCACCTTCATGTGGACTTAGAAGCAGGCTTTGCCTTTCTAGAAGGCTTGGATTTATTCCAGACTGGAGATGGTTTCCAAACTGAAACTGCTCCTGAGGATGAAGGATCAGGCTTTTGTTCTTTGTTGAAACGAAAGGAACGAAAACGATTATTAGCCCTGTTTTTACCCTTAGATTTTTTATCCTGTGGTAAAAAAGTTCCTTTCCCACCAGTAACAGTTGAGATAATGGAATCCAACTGAGAACCAAATAATTTGTTACCCTGGAAAGAAATGGAAAGTAGAGTTGATTTAAAAGCCATATCAGCATTCCAAGTTTTAAGCCATAAAGCTCTTCTAGCTAAAATAGCTAGAGACATAAACCTGACATCAACTCTGATAATATCAAAAATGGCATCACAGATAAAATTATTAGCATGCTGAAGAAGAATAATAATATTATGAGAATCATGATCTGTTACTTGTTGCGCTAAAGTCTCCAACCAAAAAGTTGAAGCTGCAGCAACATCAGCCAAAGATATAGCAGGTCTAAGAAGATTACCTGAACACAGATAAGATTTTCTTAGAAAGGATTCAATTTTCCTATCTAAAGGATCTTTAAACGAAGTACCATCTGACGTAGGAATAGTAGTACGTTTAGCAAGGGTAGAAATAGCCCCATCAACTTTAGGGATTTTGTCCCAAAATTCTAATCTGTCAGACGGCACAGGATATAATTGCTTAAAACGTTTAGAAGGAGTAAATGAATTACCCAATTTATCCCATTCTCTGGAAATTACTTCAGAAATAGCATTAGGAACAGGAAAAACTTCTGGAATAACCACAGGAGATTTAAACACCTTATCTAAACGTTTAGAATTAGTATCAAGAGGACCAGAATCCTCTATTTCTAAAGCAATTAGTACTTCTTTAAGTAAAGAACGAATAAATTCCATTTTAAATAAATATGAAGATTTATCAGCATCAATCTCTGAGACAGAATCCTCTGAACCAGAAGAGTCATCAGAATCAGAATGATGATGTTCATTTAAAAATTCATCTGTAGAGAGAGAAGTTTTAAAAGATTTTTTATGTTTACTAGAAGGAGAAATAACAGACATAGCCTTCTTGATGGATTCAGAAACAAAATCTCTTATGTTATCAGGAACATTCTGCACCTTAGATGTTGAGGGAACTGCAACAGGCAATGGTACATTACTAAAGGAAATATTATCTGCTTTAACAAGTTTGTCATGACAATTAATACAAACAACAGCCGGAGGAATAGCTACCAAATGTTTACAGCAGATACACTTAGCTTTGGTAGTTCCAGCACTAGACAGCGATTTTCCTGAAGTATCTTCTGACTCAGATGCAACGTGAGACATCTTGCAATATGTAAGAGAAAAAACAACATATAAAGCAAAATTGATCAAATTCCTTAAATGACAGTTTCAGGAATGGGAAAAAATGCCAATAAACAAGCTTCTAGTAACCAGAAGCAAAGAAAAAATCAGACTGAAATAATGTGGAGACAAAAGCGACGCCCATATTTTTTGGCGCCAAATAATACGCCCACATTGTTTGGCGCCTAAATGCTTTTTGGTGCCAAAAATGACGCCACATCCGGAACGCCGACATTTTTGGCGCAAAAGGACGTCAAAAAATGACGCAACTTCCGGCGACACGTATGACGCCGGAAACAGAAAAGATTTTTTGCGCCAAAAAAGTCTGCGCCAAGAATGACGCAATAAAATGAAGTATTTTCAGCCCCCGCGAGCCTAACAGCCCACAGGGAAAAAAAGTCAAATTTTTTAGGTAAGAAAAAATGATTGATTCAAACGCATTATCCCAAATATGAAACTGACTGTCTGAAAATAAGGAATGTTGAACATTCTGAGTCAAGGCAAATAAATGTTTGAATACATATATTTAGAACTTTATAAATAAAGTGCCCAACCATAGCTTAGAGTGTCACAGAAAATAAGATTTACTTACCCCAGGACACTCATCTACACGTTTGTAGAAAGCCAAACCAGTACTGAAACGAAAATCAGCAGAGGTAATGGTATATAAATAAGAGTATATCGTCGATCTGAAAAGGGAGGTAAGAGATGAATCTCTACGACCGATAACAGAGAACCTATGAAATAGACCCCGTAGAAGGAGATCACTGCATTCAAATAGGCAATACTCTCCTCACATCCCTCTGACATTCACTGCACGCTGAGAGGAAAACCGGGCTCCAACTTGCTGCGGAGCGCATATCAACGTAGAATCTAGCACAAACTTACTTCACCACCTCCATAGGAGGCAAAGTTTGTAAAAACTGAATTGTGGGTGTGGTGAGGGGTGTATTTATAGGCATTTTGAGGTTTGGGAAACTTTGCCCCTCCTGGTAGGAATGTATATCCCATACGTCACTAGCTCATGGACTCTTGCTAATTACATGAAAGAAATATATTTATGTGGCTGCAACTATAAATTATTTGGCAAACAAAAGACTAGTTTTAACATATATGTAGTAAAAAAGATATCTCAAAACAGCACTCTTAGTCCAATATTTTTACTAGGTAGATAGTAGTTTACAACCTCAATAAACTACGTACTGTGCTCAGTCTATACAACACTAACTGTGGAATAATGCATTCAAGCAGGTATGTACATCAAATACCTGTTAATAACACATAATAACAGAAGAAAATAAAAGACTAGTTTTAAACTACACAGGACTGTGAATATGAGTCTAAAACTGAACTGCAATTTGTTATGGTTACCAAATACCTTTGATTTAAATATAAAAAAAATAGAACAATCATACATCACCAGTTTGAGCCGATTTGTAGTTCAATCTTTTCCAAATATTTTCAGATCACCTCATATGAAGAAAAGAAGTTATTGCATAGATCCAGAAGCTAGTCTCAGCTTTTGATATGTGATTGTGTTCCCAAGTATCGCAGCAAGTTCAATCACACGGTATCAGCAGATAACAGACTGTCTCCCCTCTTACATTCAGCTTTTCTGTATATAATCATTAGTGATCTGTTTTTTTGTTTTTTTTTTAACGCCCACGGATGCTTGTCCCTCTCATTGGTCATCTGGGAAAGGTTTCCCTGATTGGCTCTGTATGGATTCTAATAGTTAATATATTTGGCTGTCATACCATTCTAATCCTCTAGGGGGCAGCAGACAACCAGCAAATACAGTCTCACCATCAATCACTGCTAATCCAAATATCTGCCTATATAATGATTATTTAACATACTATAACTTATTGCATTAATCAATTACAATATTAATTATAGATGGGGTAATATCATGTCATTTTTCTGATTACTCCAATACCAAACACATTATATTTTTAACATCATATTACTACTATCCCAAAATCCATTCAAAATTTCACTTGGTCATTTTCCATTAGCTTCCTGGAACACAGAAAAACTGTATTTATTTTTTAAAAAACTTAAACATTCTATATACACTAATGCGGTCATTCATTTAATTCATTACAATCTGAATTGCCTTATAGACATGTAATACAGTCCAAGGCATATATTAAATATTCTGCTGTCAAAAGTACACAGTTTAAGATATTTTGAAATCTTAAATCATGGCTTTTACGTTTTCAAGGGACACATGGTTGGGTAGGATGTGTATGCATCTCATCAGGGGATCATTTAAACATAGGTGACAATTTAGTAATTTCTTCAGCTAACACACTAGGGCATATGTATCAAGCTCCGAATGGAGTTTGATGCTCCGTGTGTTATGAAGCAGCGGTCACAAAGACCCCTGTTCCATAACCTGTCCACCTGCTCTGAGCAGGCGGACAGACATCGCCGCAATTCAACTCGATCGAGTACGATCGGGTTGATTGACACCCCCTGCTGGCGGCCGATTGGCTATGAGTCTGCAGGGGACAGCATTGCACCAGCAGCTCTTGTGAGCTGCTGGTGCAATGCTGAATACGGCGAGCGTATTGCTCGCCGTATTCAGTGATATCTGTCGGACCTGATCCGCACTGTTGGATCAGGTCCGACAGACATTGATAACTAGAGGCCATTGTGTCTGTATATCACTGCATGGGGTCATACATCTGATAATCTTTGTTCTCAGATGTCCTGTTGATCAGGAAAGAGAATCTCACCCAGCCAAAACCATTTGGCAGAAAGGATTGCAATCTACAGTAAATAGAACTGATGCAAATAGTCTCATATATAATTAATCCTGTGGTCCCAACAACCATATATATATATATATATATATATATATATATATATATATATATATATATATTATTTAATAATACTCAGATACCCTGACAGTATGAAGCATCAGATTATTGCAGCTTTATGTCCCTTTAAGTTAACAGAAAGCAACTTCAAGTTGCATATTTTTAACACGTGTACTTAGTATATTTTGGTGGTTGTTTCTCTATTTTTGTATATATTGTACATTTTTGTCAAATACTGAATCGATATTTCTTAAAGAATGTTCAAAGGTTACCAAACATTCATCATTTACTTTTGAAAAAAGAAAAAAATATATTTTAAATATTGCTTCTCACAGACTTGGATTTTAGATGCATTTTTTTCAGTCATTTACTGTATAAATAAATAAATGTAGGATTAAATAAAGAGATTTATTTTTCTCTTCTTGAATTTACTGTGTACAGGTGTAAACAATAGGACTTTTGTGTAAATTGCTGGTTAAATAAACCAACTTTTTAAAGAAAATCTGCTGTGTATATTTTCTTCTATAATTTTGCTTATGTTGGATATATTGTAGAAAAATTTTATTTCTACAGAATTATCTTAAAGGGACAGTCTAGTCAAAATTAAACTTTCAGGATTTAAATAGGACATGTAATTTTAAACAACTTTCCAATTTACTTTTATCATCAAATTTGATTTGTTCTCTTGGTATTCTTAGTTTAAAGCTAAAACTAGGTAGGCTTATATGCTAATTTCTAAGCCCTTTGAGGCTGCTGCCTTTTATCTGAATTAATTTGAAAGTTGTTCCCAGCTAGAGGGTGTTAGTTCATCTGTACCATATAGATAACATTGTGCACACACCCGTGAAGTTAAAATGTAAGTGTCAAAAGAACTAAAATAAGAGGCAGTCTGCAGAGGCTTAGATACAAGGTAATCACAGAGGTGAAAAATATAATTTATGTAAGAACTTACCTGATAAATTAATTTGTTTCATATTGGCAAGAGTCCATGAGCTAGTGACGTATGGGATATACAATCCTACCAGGAGGGGCAAAGTTTCCCAAACCTCAAAATGCCTATAAATACACCCCTCACCACACCCACAATTCAGTTTAACGAATAGCCAAGTAGTGGGGTGATAAAGAAAGGAGTAATAAAGTATCAACAAAGGAATTTGGAAATAATTGTGCTTATACAAAAAAAAATCATAACCACCATTAAAAAGGGTGGGCCTTGTGGACTCTTGCCAATATGAAATAAATGAATTTATCAGGTAAGTTCTTACATAAATTATGTTTTCATGTAATTGGCAAGAGTCCATGAGCTAGTGACATATGGGATAGCAATACCCAAGATGTGGAACTCCACGCAAGAGTCACTAGAGAGGGAGGGATATAATAAAAACAGCCATTTTCCGCTGAAAAAAATTAATCCACAACCCAAAATATAAATTTATTCTCATAAATTAAAGGAAAAAACTTAAATCAAAATCAGAAGAATCAAACTGAAACAGCTGCCTGAAGAACTTTTCTACCAAAACCTGCTTCTGAAGAAGCAAATACATCAAAATGGTAGAATTTAGTAAATGTATGCAAAGAAGACCAAATAGCAGCTTTGCAAATCGAATCAACTGAAGTTTCATCCTTAAAAGCCCAGGAAGTGGAAACTGATCTAGTAGAATAAGCTGTAATTCTCGAGGAGAGGCTTGACCCGACTCCAAATAGGCTTGATGAATCAAAAGCTTTAACCACAAAACCAAAGAAATGGCAGAAACTTTCTGACCATGCCTAGAACCAGAAAAGATAACAAATTGACTAGAAGTCTTCCTGAAATCTTTAGTAGCTTCAACATAATATTTCAGAGCTCTCACCACATCCAAAGAATTTAAAGATCTCTCCAAAGAATTATTAGGATTAGGACACAAGGAAGGGACATCAATTTCTCTATTAACGTTGTTAGAATTCACAACCTTAGGTAAGAATTTAAATGAAGTCCGCAAAACTGCCTTATCCTGATGAAAAATCAGAAAAGGAGAATCACAAGAGAGAGCAGATAATTCAGAAACTCTTCTAGCAGAAGCGATGGCCAAAAGAAACAACACTTTCCAAGAAAGTAGTTTAATGTCCAAAGAATACATAGGCTCAAACGGAGGAGCCTGTAAAGCCTTCAAAACCAAATTAAGACTCCAAGGAGGAGAGATTGTTTTAATGACAGGCTTGATACGAAGCAAGCCTGCACAAAACAATGAATATCGGGAATTTTAGCAATCTTTCTGCGAAATAAAACAGAAAGAGCAGAGATTTGTCCTTTCAAGGAACTTGTAGTCAAACCTTTATCCAAATCATCCTGAAGAAACTGTAAAATTCTAGAAATTCTAAAAGAATGCCAAGAGAATTTATGAGAAGAACACCATGATATGTAAGTCTTCCAATAATAAATCTTTCTAGAATCAGATTTATGAGCCTGCAACATGGTATTAATCGCAGAGTCAGAAAAACCTCTATGACTAGGCGCTAAACGTTCAATTTCCATACCTTTAAATTTAATGATTTGAGATCCTGATGGAAAAACTGACCTTGAGATAGAAAGTCTGGCCTTAATAGAAGTGGCCAAGGTTGGCAACTGGACATCCGAACAAGATCTGCATGACAAAACCTGTGAGGCCATGCTGGAGCTACCAGCAGCACAAATGATTGCTCCATGATGATTTTGGAGATCAGTCTTGGAAGAAGAACTAGAGGCGGGAAAATATAAGCCGGTTGATAACACCAAGGAAGTGTCAACACATCCACTGCTTCCACCTGAGAATCCCTGGACCTGGAAAGGTACCTGAGAAGTTTCTTGTTTAGATGAGATGCCATCAGATCTATTTCTGGAAGCCCCCACATCTGAACAACTTGAAAAAACACATCTGGGTGGAGAGACCATTCTCCCGGATGTAAAGTCTGATGACTGAGGTAATCCGCTTCCCAATTGTCTATACCTGGGATATGAACCGCAGGAATTAGACAGGAGATGGATTCCCACCAAACAAGTATCCAAGATACTTCTTTCATAGCTTGAGGACTGTGAGTCCCACCCTGATGATTGACATATGTCACAGTTGTGATATTGTCTATCTGAAAACAAATGAACAGTTCTCTCTTCGACAGAGGCCAAAACTGAAGAGCCCTGAGAATCGCACAGAGTTCCAAAATATTTATTGGTAATCTCGCCTCTTGAGATTTTCAAACCCCTTATGCTGTCAGAGATCCCCAAACAGCTCCCCAACCTGAAAGACTCGCATCTGTTGTGATCACAGTCCAGGTTGGATGAATGAAAGAGGCCCCTAGAATTATACGATGGTGATCTAAACACCATGTCAGAGAAAGTCAAACATTGGGATTCAAGGATATTAATTGTTATATCCTTGTATAACCCTGCACCATTGGTTCAGTATACAAAGCTGGAGAGGTCTCATATGAAAACGAGCAAAGAGGATCACGTCCGATGCTGCAGTCATGATACCTAAAACTTCCATGCACATAGCTACTGAAGGGAATGACTGAGACTGACGGTTCCGACAGGCTGCAACCAATTTCAAACATCTCTTGTCTGTTAGAGACAAAGTCATGGACACTGAATCTATCTGGAAACCTAAAAAGGTTACCTTTGTTTGAGGAATCAAAGAACTTTTTGGTAAATTGATCCTCCAACCATGTCTTCGAAGAAACAACAGTAGTTGATTTGTGTGAGATTCTGCAGAATGTAAAGACTGAGCAAGTACCAAGATATCGTCCAAATAAGGAAACACTGCAACACCCTGCTCTCTGATAACAAAGAGTAGGACCCCGAGAACCTTTGAAAAGATTCTTAGAGCTGTCGCTAGGCCAAAAAGGAAGGAAATTGGTAATGCTTGTCTAGAAAAGAGAATATGAGGAACTGATAGCGATCTGGATGAATCGGAATATGAAGATATGCATTCCAAGATTTAAGCCACAAAGCTCTTTTAGCTAACATCATCAATTTTGATGATATCAAAAAAATGGCAACACAAATGAAATTATTAGCATGTTGAATCAAGTTAACAATGCTAGGCAAATCATGATCCGATACTTGTTGCTCTAAAGTTTCCAACCAAAAAGTTGAAGCAGCTGCAACATCAGCCAAAGAAATTGCAGGCCTAAGAAGAAGACCTGAAAATAAATAAGCTTTCCTTAGATAAGATTCAAGTTTCCTATCTAAAGGATCTTTAAAAGAAGTACTTTCTTCCATAGGAATAGTAGTACGTTTAGCAAGAGTAGAGATAGCCCCATCAACTTTGGGGATCTTTTCCCAAAACTCCAATCTAACTGCTGGCAAAGGATACAATTTTTTAAACCTTAAAGAAGGAATAAAAGAAGTACCAGGCCTATTCCATTCCTTAGAAATCATATCAGAAATAGCATCAGGAACTGGAAAAACCTCTGTAATAACCACAGGAGGTTGATAAACAGAATTTAAACATTTACTAGTTTTAATATCAAGAAGACTAGTCTCCTCAATATCCAATATAATCAACACTTCTATAACAAAGAACAAATGTACTCCATTTTAAATAAATAAGTAGATTTGTCAGTGTCAATATCTAAGGAAGGATCTTCTGAATCAGATAGATCCTCATCAGAGGAGGATAATTCAGTATGTTGTTGGTCATTTGAAATTTCATCAACTTTATGAGAAGTTTTAAAAGACCTTTACATTTATTAGAAGGTGGGATGGCAGACAAAGCCTTCTGAATAGAATTAGCAATAAATTCTTATAAATTCACAGGTATATCTTGTACATTAGATGTTAAAAGAACAGCAACAGGCAATGTATTATTACTGATGGACACATTCTCTGCATGTAAAAGTTTATCATGACAAAGTATTACAAACCACAGCTGGAGATATAATCTCCATAAGATTACAACAAATGTACTTAGCTTTGGTAGAACTGATATAAGTCAGCAGGATTCCAACAATGATTTCTGAGACAGGATCAGATTGAGACATCTTGCAAATGTAAGAGAAAAAACAACATATAAAGCAAAATTATCAATTTCCTTATATGGCAGTTTCAGGAATGGGAAAAAAATGCAACAGCATAGCCCTCTGATAGAGAAAAAAGGCAAGAGGCATATAGGAATGGGGTTTAAAATAATGAAAATATTTGGCGCCAAATATGACGCACAAACATAGAATTTTTTTATTTTTTTTTGGCGCCAACAACATCCGTTAATGACACACTGGCATCATTAAAGACGCAACCATGTGAAATGACGAATTTGCATCATCGAACGTAACTTCGCGCCAAAAATGACCCAATATACTTTGGCATATTGCGCCCTCGCGAGCCTAATTTTGCCCGCGAATTTAAAATGACAGTCAATTGAAAAAAGACTATACCCCAGGTAAGAAATAAATTTTCCTATAAAAGGCATTTGCCAGATATGAAACTGATAGTCTGCAAAAGCAAATATACTGAAACCTGAATCATGGCAAATATAAGTACAATACATATATATTTAGAACTTTATATAAATAAAGTGCCAAACCATAAAGTGCCAAACCACATATAGCAGATAGCCAAACCAGTACTGAAACGTTTATCAGTAGAGGTAATTAAATATGAGAGTATATCGTCGATCTGAAAAGGGAGGTAGGAGATGAATCTCTACGACCGATAACAGAGAACCTATGAAATAGATCTGCCGTGAGGAAAACTGTTGCATTCAAAAGGTGATACTCCCTTCACATCCCTCTAACATTCACTGTACTCTGATAGGAATCGGGCTTCAAAATGCTGAGAAGTGCAAATCAACGTAGAAATCTTAGCACAAACTTACTTCACCACCTCCATAGGAGGCAAAGTTTGTAAAACTGAATTGTGGGTGTGGTGAGGGGTGTATTTATAGGCGGTTTGGGAAACTTTGCCCCTCCTGGTAGGATTGTATATCCCATACATCACTAGCTCATGGACTCTTGCCAATTGCATGAAAGAAAGTGTATTACTATAACAGTGTTGGTTGTGCAAAACTGGGGAATGGGTAATAAAGGGATTATCTATTATTTAAACAAAAAATTCTGGCCCTTTAAGTCTGCTGATAATGTAAACAGCTGCTCTGTCGCACCCATAATGCTGTGGGTAACTATATTGCTGTCCCAGAATACCAATGCACAATACCTGGGACATGGTTATGTAATTTCTATCCTAGAATATGGAATATATTACAGCAACAGGATTATAGCAGTAAAATAGGGCATTTCGGTTACCTCCTTGCCCTCTCCCATCCTTGATGACTATAATGTCCCTACCTCCTGTCTTGGTAATTTTCTGTCCCCTACCTTTCTGAATAATTGTAAAGATTTCTATCTTCTCTGAGATGGGCACATTAATGTTCTTCAATTTTCCTCAGTTTTATTAGCCTTTAATAACATAAAACTTTATACTTCAGACATCTCCCTTGCTGAAGACACGTCCCATTCCAAGCTCAATCATCGATTCATATATTAATTTATCAAGGAGATTACAAACCCTGCTGTTCATTAGCCCTTCCGGAAGCAGAGAGACAGGAAGAAATGACTGGATTTATGCAAAGTCATTATGTCCATATTAATGAGATTAGTTTTTGTGGACTGACCAAATACAGGCAATTAATCAATCTCCCTGTCAGTAAAACTGCACCAGATTTGCAGGGAAGACCGGCCATATTTTTATTATGTAAAAAAAAAAGTATTAATATAAAGTACTGAATTACTGGAGACTCTGACAAATAACTGTGTTAATATGAGCAGTTCTATCAAAGATAATTTAGTTTTTAAATATCCATATGGAGGAATGATAAACCTTAAAATGTTTGTTCTAAGTGATATGTTGCCCCTTTTTCATGTAATCATCTCCCTAAATTCCATGCTGCTGCTAGCTGTTCTCAATCCTAAAGATTTTTTTCATGATCCATAAAGCCTGTCCCATTAATTCAGATAAAAGGCGGCCTCCAAGGGCTTAGAATTTTTGGATCAGGACCATGGGTATAGCTTACTGATTGGTGACTACTTTTAGCCACCGATCAGCAAGTGTTACCCAAGTTCTGAACCCAAAAATGGTCCGGCTCCTAAGCTTAAATTCCTGCTCTTTCAAGTAAAGATACCAAGAGAACGATGAAAAATTGATAATAGGAGTAAATTAGAAAGTCGCTTAAAATTTCTGCTCTATCTGAATCATGAAAGAAAAACATTGAGTTTTATATTCCTTTAAATTGTGATGAATTCAATTTGATTTAAATCAGATCCACCCTGTAGCAAAATAACCATTGGTTTGCCGTTCCTTATCTCATGATCTCTCCTGCACACAATTAGGGACAGATACTGTATGTGTTTAACGTTATTAAAGGAACACTTAAGCCAAAAGTAAATGTTTAGGATTCAGATAGAGCAGCAATTTTAAAAAACTTTCCTATTCACTTACATTATCAATATGTGCACACTTGCTGAGGCACCAGCTCCGACTGCAAGGACTACTACTATATACGTGATTGGTTGATGGCTGTCACATGATGCACATGATCTTACACTTACATTTGTAAGAAAAAAATCTACTGCTGATTTGAGATTCACACTCTGCTTTTGCATTGTCTTTTTATTTTGCATTTGTTGATAATGCAAATCTACTGTATTTAGGGATCCTTTAAGAATTTAAATCAAAATCTCAAAATGTTTACTTTTTCTATAAGTGCTTTTTTTAAAGGAACATGAAGCCCGAATGTTTCTTTCATGATTCAGATAGAGAATGCAATTTTAAACAACATTCTAATTTACTTCTATTTTTTAAATGTTCTTTGTTCTCTTGGTATCTTTTGTTGAAAATCAGGGAGGTAAGCTAGAAAGCTCAGGAGTATGCACGTGCATGCACCACTATATGACAGCAGATTTGCAAGAAATGTATACATTTACAAGATCACTAGATAGCAGCTCCAGATGTGCACTCTACCTAGGTATCCCTTCAACAACAATACCATGAAACGAATCACATTTGAAAACAGAAGTAATCTGGAAAGTTTAAAAAAAAGGTTATGCTCTGTCTGAGTAACAAAAGAAAAAAAATGTTTTTCATGTCCCTTTAAGACTTTTATAAATAAGCTGGCAATGATTTCAGCCAAATGCAATAAGTGGCTTCAGGATGCCGATCATTTACCACTTGTGATGCCATATAAATCCCACTTATTAGTCACTCTCATTCATTTTTTTATTTTAATTTGCTGGATAAAAATTGTATCAAAGGTAGCTCAATGTCATGTCTTAATTTGTTACCATTTCCTGTACAGATCAAGAGAAGCAAAATCCTGTGAAGATAATGGCAACGAGACACCTAAATGCTGTAAAAATGTACGAGCGGCAAAACAAGCAAAGGCCAATCCCTTGCATACATTAAGTGCCAATACGGAAATATGCCAAAACATGTCATGTAAGGGACATGATACTCAAAAATGGCTTTGTTCTGTCTATAAGAGAATGTTAGAACATATATTGCAGAAAAAAAGAATGTTTCTGTGTCGAATAAACCAACTTTTTGTCTATGTAGTTGTCCCTATTAACGGGACTCAGTTGTATATAATCAACATATACTTCTTCCTGCTAGTTTTGCTTACATTTAAACATTTTTTACATACAAAAATTTTTACACAAAAAAAGTATTTTATTATGTTTAACTGCCGATCTTTCATATACCCAGGGGTGGAACCACTATTGATACCACTGTTGAATAGGTCAACTACTGCATATAACTGATAGCAAGAAAAAAAGATAAGAGAGAGAGTAATATGCTAATTTAAGGCTGGTGCAAGTCCTACATTAGAAACGTACAAAATGATAGACAAAAGCATCATCATTTATAGCAAAGATTAACATTAAGACATGCTGAAGATATTTTTGTTTTCCCTGGAAAATGGTAAAAGTAATATTAAACCAAAATATTTTCTTTCATGATTCAGACAGAGCATAACATTTTAAACAACTTTACCATTTAGTGCTATTATCAAATTTGCTTTGTTCTCTTGGTATTCTTTGTTGAAGGAACCGCAGTGCACTACTGGGAGCTAGCTGAACACATCCAGCGAACCAATGAGAATATATGTGCTGCGTCCAATCAGCAGCTAGTCCCCAGTAGTGCTTTGCTGGTCCTGATCATACCTAGACATGTTTTTCAACCAAGCATAACAAGAGAAAAAAGCATATCAAATACTAAAAGAAAATTGAAAAGTTGTTTAAAATTCTATTTTCTGAATCATGAAAGAAACATTAAAGCTGTGAGCTGTCAACAAACGCTAACTGGCTACTCCCACGTCTGATGATGACATCACATCTCACACAGATGCACATTTGTCTGATGATGACAACACATCTCACACATAGGCACATTTGTCTGATGATGACATCACATCTCACACAGATGCACATTTGACTGGTGATGACATCACATCTCACACATAGGCACATTTGTCTGATGATGACAACACATCTCACACATAGAACATTTGTCTGATGTTGACAACACATCTCACACATAGAACATTTGCCTGATGGTGACATCACATCTCACACATAGAACATTTGTCTGATGATGACATCACATCTCACACATAGGCACATTTGTCTGATGATGACAACACACCTCACACATAGAACATTTGTCTGATGATGACAACACATCTCACACATAGAACATTTGTCTGATGATGACAACACATCTCACACATAGAACATTTGTCTGATGATGACATCACATCTCACACATAGAACATTTGTCTGATGATGACATCACATCTCACACATAGAACATTTGTCTGATGATGACATCACATCTCACACATAGAACATTTGATGATAACAACACATCTCACACATAGAACATTTGTCTGATGATGACATCACATCTCACACATAGGCACATTTGTCTGATGATGACAACACATCTCACACAGAGGCACATTTGTCTGATGATGACAACACATCTCACACAGAGGCACATTTGTCTGATGATGACAACACATCTCACACAGAGGCACATTTGTCTGATGATGAGAACACATCTCACACAGAGGAACATTTGTCTGAGGATGACAACACATCTCACACATAGAATATTTGTCTGATGATGACAACATGTCTCACACATAGAACATTTGTCTAATGATGACAACACATCTCACACATAGAACATTTGTCTGATGATGACATCACATCTCACATAGATGCACATTTGTCTGATGATGACAATACATCTCACACATAGAACATTTGTCTGATGATGACATCACATCTCACACAGAGGCACATTTGTCTGATGATGACAACACGTCTCACACATAGAACATTTGTCTGATGATGATAACACGTCTCACACATAGAACATTTGTCTGATGATGACATCACATCTCAACACAGATGCACATTTGTCTAATGATGACAACACATCTCACACATAGAACATTTGTCTGATGATGACATCACATCTCACACAGATACACATTTGTCTGATGATGACAACACATCTCACACATAGAACATTTGTCTGATGATGACATCACATCTCACACAGATGCAAATTTGTCTGATGATGACAACACGTCTCACACATAGAACATTTGTCTGATGATGATAACACGTCTCACACATAGAACATTTGTCTGATGATGACAACACATCTCACACATAGAACATTTGTCTGATGATGACAACACATCTCACACAGATGCACATTTGTCTGATGATGACAACACATCTCACACATAGAACATTTGTCTGATGATGACAACACATCTCACACATAGAACATTTGTCTGATGATGACAATACATCTCACACATAGAACATTTGTCTGATGATGACAACACATCTCACACATAGAACATTTGTCTGATGATGACAACACATCTCACACATAGAACATTTGTCTGATGATGATAACACGTCTCACACATAGAACATTTGTCTGATGATGACATCACATCTCACACAGATGCACATTTGTCTGATGATGACATCACATCTCACACAGATGCACATTTGTCTAATGATGACAACACATCTCACACATAGAACATTTGTCTGATGATGACATCACATCTCACACAGATGCACATTTGTCTGATGATGACAACACATCTCACACATAGAACATTTGTCTGATGATGACATCACATCTCACACAGATGCACATTTGTCTGATGATGACAACACATCTCACACATAGAACATTTGTCTGATGATGACATCACATCTCACACATAGAACATTTGTCTGATGATGACAACACATCTCACACATAGAACATTTGTCTGATGATGACATCACATCTCACACAGATGCACATTTGACTGATGATGACAACACATCTCACACATAGAACATTTGTCTGATGATGACATCACATCTCACACAGATGCACATTTGTCTGATGATGACAACACATCTCACACAGATGCAAATTTGTCTGATGATGACAACACGTCTCACACATAGAACATTTGTCTGATGATGATAACACGTCTCACACATAGAACATTTGTCTGATGATGACAACACATCTCACACATAGAACATTTGTCTGATGATGACAACACATCTCACACAGATGCACATTTGTCTGATGATGACAACACATCTCACACATAGAACATTTGTCTGATGATGACAACACATCTCACACATAGAACATTTGTCTGAGGATGACATCACATCTCACACAGAGGCACATTTGTCTGATGAGGACAACACGTCTCACACATAGAACATTTGTCTGATGATGACAACACGTCTCACACATAGAACATTTGTCTGATGATGACAACACATCTCACACATAGAACATTTGTCTGAGGATGACATCATATCTCACACAGAGGCACATTTGTCTGATGAGGACAACACGTCCCACACATAGAACATTTGTCTAATGATGACAACACATCTCACACATAGAACATTTGTCTGATGATGACAACACATCTCACACAGATGCACATTTGTCTGATGATGACAACACGTCTCACACATAGAACATTTGTCTGATGATGACAACACATCTCACACATAGAACATTTGTCTGAGGATGACATCACATCTCACACAGAGGCACATTTGTCTGATGAGGACAACACGTCTCACACATAGAACATTTGTCTGATGATGACAACACATCTCACACATAGAACATTTGTCTGATGATGACAACATGTCTCACATATAGAACATTTGTCTGATGATGCCATCACATCTCACACAGAGGCACATTTGTCTGATGATGACAACACGTCTCACACATAGAACATTTGTCTGATGATGACAACACATCTCAAACATAGCACATTTGTCTGATGATGACAACATATCTCACACATAGAACATTTGTCTGATGATGACATCACATCTCACACAGATGCACATTTGTCTGATAATGACAACACATCTCACACAGAGGCACATTTGTCTGATGATGACAACACATCTCACACAGAGGCACATTTGTCTGATGATGACAACACATCTCACACATAGAACATTTGTCTGATGATGACATCACATCTCACACAGAGGCACATTTGTCTGATGATGACAACATGTCTCACACATAGAACATTTGTCTGATGATGAAAACACATCTCACACATAGAACATTTGTCTGATGATTACAACATATCTCACACAGAGGCACATTTGTCTGATGATGACAACACGTCTCACACATAGAACATTTGTCTGATGATGACATCACATCTCACACAGAGGCACATTTGTCTGATGATGACAACATGTCTCACACATAGAACATTTGTCTGATGATGACAACACATCTCACACATAGAACATTTGTCTGATGATGACATCACATCTCACACAGATACACATTTGTCTGATGATGACAACACATCTCACACATAGAACATTTGTCTGATGATGACAACACATCTCACACATAGAACATTTGTCTGATGATGACATCACATCTCACACAGATGCACATTTGTCTGATGATGACATCACATCTCACACATAGGCACATTTGTCTGATGATGACAACACATCTCACACATAGAACATTTGTCTGATGATGACAACACATCTCACACATAGAACATTTGTCTGATGATGACATCACATCTCACACAGAGGCACATTTGTCTGATGATGACAACACATCTCACACATAGAACATTTGTCTGCTGATGAGAACATGTCTCACACAGATGCACATTTGTCTGATGATGACAACACATCTCACACATAGAACATTTGTCTGATGATGACAACACATCTCACACATAGAACATTTGATGATGACAACACATCTCACACATAGAACATTTGTCTGATGATGACATCACATCTCACACATAGGCACATTTGTCTGATGATGACATCACATCTCACACAGAGGCACATTTGTCTGATGATGACAACACATCTCACACAGAGGCACATTTGTCTGATGATGACAACACATCTCACACATAGAACATTTGTCTGATGATGACAACACATCTCACACATAGAACATTTGTCTGATGATGACATCACATCTCACACAGATGCACATTTGTCTGATGATGACAACACATCTCACACATAGAACATTTGTCTGATGATGACATCACATCTCACACATAGAACATTTGTCTGATGATGACAACACATCTCACACATAGAACATTTGTCTGATGATGACATCACATCTCACACAGATGCACATTTGTCTGATGATGACAACACATCTCACACATAGAACATTTGTCTAATGATGACAACACATCTCACACATAGAACATTTGTCTGATGATGACATCACATCTCACACAGATGCACATTTGTCTGATGATGACAACACATCTCACACATAGAACATTTGTCTGATGATTACATCACATCTCACACATAGAACATTTGTCTGATGATTACATCACATCTCACACATAGAACATTTGTCTGATGATGACATCACATCTCACACAGATGCACATTTGTCTGATGATGACAACACGTCTCACACATAGAACATTTGTCTGATGATGACAACACATCTCACACAGATGCACATTTGTCTGATGATGACAACACATCTCACACATAGAACATTTGTCTGATGATGACAACACATCTCACACAGATGCACATTTGTCTGATGATGACAACACATCTCACACATAGAACATTTGTCTGATGATGACAACATGTCTCACACATAGAACATTTGTCTGATGATAACACATCTCACACAGATGCACATTTGTCTGATAATGACAACACATCTCACACAGATGCACATTTGTCTGATGATGACAACACATCTCACATATAGAACATTTGTCTGATGATGACAAAATATCTCACACATAGAACATTTGTCTGATGATGACAACACATCTCACACACAGAACATTTGTCTGATGATGACATCACATCTCACACAGAGGCACATTTGTCTGATGATGACAACACGTCTCACACATAGAACATTTGTCTGATGATGACAACACATCTCACACAGATGCACATTTGTCTGATGATGACAACACATCTCACACAGATGCACATTTGTCTGATGATGACAACACGTCTCACACATAGAACATTTGTCTGATGATGACATCACAGATATAAAATACAGACACATGTATATGTACACAGTGTGATACAGTAATGAGATCTGATTATACCTACAGATATAAAATACAGACACATGTATATTTACACGATGTGATACAGTAATGAGATCTGATTATACCTACAAACATAAGATACAGACACATGTATATGTACATAATGTGATACAGTAATGAGATCTGATTATACCTACAGATATAAGATACAGACACATGTATATGTACACAGTGTGATACAGTAATGAGATCTGATTATACCTACAGATATAAGATACAGACACATGTATATGTACACAGTGTGATACAGTAATGAGATCTGATTATACCTACAGATATAAGATAAAGACACATGTATATGTACACAGTGTGATAAAGTAATGAGATCTGATTATACCTACAGATATAAGATAAAGACACATGTATATGTACACAATGTAATACAGTAATGAGATCTGATTATACCTACAGATATAAGATAAAGACACATGTATATGTACATAATGTGATACAGTAATGAGATCTGATTATACCTACAGATATAAGGTAAAGACACATGTATATGTACACAGTGTGATACAGTAATGAGATCTGATTATACCTACAGATATAAGATACAGACACATGTATATGTACACAATGTGATACAGTAATGAGATCAGATTATACCTACAGATATAAGATACAGACACATGTATATGTACACAGTGTGATACAGTAATGAGATCTGATTATACCTACAGATATAAGATACAGACACATGTATATGTACACAGTGTGATAAAGTAATGAGATCTGATTATACCTACAGATATAAGATAAAGACACATGTATATGTACACAATGTGATACAGTAATGAGATCTGATTATACCTACAGATATAATATAAAGACACATGTATATGTACACAATGTGATACAGTAATGAGATCTGATTATACCTACAGATATAAGATACAGACACATGTATATGTACACAATGTGATACAGTAATGAGATCTGATTATACCTACAGATATAAGATAAAGACACATGTATATGTACATAATGTGATACAGTAATGAGATCTGATTATACCTACAGATATAAGATAAAGACACATGTATATGTACATAATGTGATACAGTAATAAGATCTGATTATACCTACAGATATAAGATAGTCACATGTATATGTATACAATGTGATAAAGTAATGAGATCTGATTATACCTACAGATATAAGATACAGACACATGTATATGTACACAGTGTGATACAGTAATGAGATCTGATTATACCTACAGATATAAGATAAAGACACATGTATATGTACACAATGTGATAAAGTAATGAGATCTGATTAAACCTACAGATATAAGGTAAAGGCACATGTATATGTACACAGTGTGATACAGTAATGAGATCTGATTATATCTACAGATATAAGATAAAGACACATGTATATGTACACAGTGTGATACAGTAATGAGATCTGATTATACCTACAGATATAAGATACAGACACATGTATATGTACACAATGTGATACAGTAATGATATCTGATTATACCTACAGATATAAGATAAAGACACATGTATATGTACACAATGTGATACAGTAATGAGATCTGATTATACCTACAGATATAAGATACAGACACATGTATATGTACACAGTGTGATACAGTAATGAGATCTGATTATATCTACAGATATAAGATAAAGACACATGTATATGTACACAGTGTGATACAGTAATGAGATCTGATTATACCTACAGATATAAGGTAAAGACACATGTATATGTACACAGTGTGATAAAGTAATGAGATCTGATTACACCTACAGATATAAGATACAGACACATGTATATGTACACAGTGTGATACAGTAATGAGATCTGATTATACCTACAGATATAAGATACAGACACATGTATATGTACACAATGTGATACAGTAATGAGATCTGATTATACCTACAGATATAAGATACAGACACATGTATATGTACACAATGTGATACAGTAATGAGATCTGATTATACCTACAGATATAAGATACAGACACATGTATATGTACACAATGTGATACAGTAATGAGATCTGATTATACCTACAGATATAAGATACAGACACATGTATATGTACACAATGTGATACAGTAATGAGATCTGATTATACCTACAGATATAAGATACAGACACATGTATATGTACACAATGTGATACAGTAATGAGATCTGATTATACCTACAGATATAAGATACAGACACATGTATATGTACACAATGTGATACAGTAATGAGATCTGATTATACCTACAGATATAAGATACAGACACATGTATATGTACACAGTGTGATACAGTAATGAGATCTGATTATACCTACAGATATAAGATAAAGACACATGTATATGTACTCAGTGTGATACAGTAATGAGATCTGATTATACCTACAGATATAAGATACAGACACATGTATATGTACACAGTGTAATACAGTAATGAGATCTGATTATACCTACAGATATAAGATACAGACACATGTATATGTACACAATGTGATACAGTAATGAGATCTGATTATACCTACGGATATAAGATACAGACACATGTATATGTACACAATGTGATACAGTAATGAGATCTGATTATACCTACGGATATAAGATAAAGACACATGTATATGTACACAAAGTGATACAGTAATGAGATCTGATTATACCTACAGATATAAGATACAGATACATGTATATGTACACAGTGTGATACAGTAATGAGATCTGATTATACCTACAGATATAAGATACAGACACATGTATATATACACAATGTGATACAGTAATGAGATCTGATTATACCTACAGATATAAGATACAGACACATGTATATGTACACAGTGTGATACAGTAATGAGATCTGATTATACCTACAGATATAAGATACAGACACATGTATATGTACACAGTGTGATACAGTAATGAGATCTGATTATACCTACAGATATAAGATACAGACACATGTATATGTACACAATGTGATACAGTAATGAGATCTGATTATACCTACAGATATAAGATATAGACACATGTATATGTACACAGTGTGATACAGTAATGAGATCTGATTATACCTACAGATATAAGATAGACACATGTATATGTACACAGTGTGATACAGTAATGAGATCTGATTATACCTACAGATATAAGATACAGACACATGTATATGTACACAATGTGATAAAGTAATGAGATCTGATTATACCTACAGATATAAGATACAGACACATGTATATGTACACAATGTGATACAGTAATGAGATCTGATTATACCTACAGATATAAGATACAGACACATGTATATGAACACAATGTGATACAGTAATGAGATCTGATTATACCTACAGATATAAGATAAAGACACATGTATATGTACACAATGTGATACAGTAATGAGATCTGATTATACCTACAGATATAAGATAAAGACACATGTATATGTACACAATCTGATAAAGTAATGAGATCTGAATATACCTACAAGCTCAACCCATATTATTAGGTTGTGGCTTCAAAACACAAAATCAGCTAATTCATATGCACAAATAAGCCTTAAAAAACAAATCTCATACATTTTATACTTTGCAACTGGTAAAAAAAGTAATTGGAAATACATTAAAGGGACAGTCAAGTAAAAACAGATAGGACTTTTAATATAATTGACTTTCCAATTTACTTTTATCATCAAATTTGCTTTTTTCTCTTGGTATTCTTAGTTTAAACTAAACATAGGTAGGCTCATATGCTAATTTCTAAGCCTTTGAGGGCTGCCTCTTATCACATTCTTTTTAAATCTCTTTTCAACACAAAGAGACAGAAAGTACACGTGGGCCATATAGATAACACTGTGTTCAGGCACAGGGGGTTATTTAAGATCTAGCACAATACAATGCTAAATTTAAGACAATAGATAATAAACAGTCACAGTCATGTGATCAGGGGGCTGGAAGACGGTTCCTAGATACAAGGTAATCACAAAGGTAAAAATTATATTAATATAACTGTGTTGGTTATGCAAAACTGGGGAATGGGTAATAAAGGGATTATCTATCTTTTAAAACAATAACAATTCTATGGTAGACTATCCCTTTAAGGAAAAAAGTATTTTATAATATTCTGTCCCTTTAATACCTCTGCTCCTTAACTCGTCCTCTGCCTCTGAGGCTGAGGACAACAATCTGCCCAATTGAATATGATCGGGTTGAATGACACTCGCTGCTAGCGGCTGATTGGCCGCGAATCTGCAGGGGGTGGCATTGCACAATCAGTTTACCAGAACTGTTTGTGCGATGTTAAATGCCGGCAGCGTATGCTGTTGGCATTCAGCAATGTCTGGCAGACCAGATAGGCTACTGTGTATCATGTCCGCCAGAAATTGATAAATCAGCCCCCATATCCTCTTCGTTAAGATCCACAAATCCAACAGACTCACCAGCACCAGTGGTGTGCAGGCTGCAGGAGCCACTGTTTCAGCTCCAGAAACAATACACAGTCCACAAATACAGCAGCACCAGCAAAGTAATATCCACTTTACTTTATTAGTACCAGGAAGCAACAGAATCAATGATAAAGGGCATTTGAGCCCGAAACGTTGTGTTCTGTTGGTTCCTGGTACTAATAAAGTAAAGAGAATATTACTTTGGTGGTGCTGCTGTATTTGTGGACTGCGGACTCTTCCTTAAGATCAAGATACAAAATAGTTTCGCCTGATCTGCATGACAGAGATGAAACATGTTTGTTTATTTTCCAACATCAGGACCCTTTGGCCACTATTTATCAAGGGCTGGCGGACCTGATCCGACACTGCGGATCAGGTCCGTCAGACCTTCGTTTAATACGGCGAGCAATATGCTCGCCGTATTCAGAATTGCACTAGCAGCTCACAAGAGCTGCTGGTGCAACGCCGCCCCTTGCAGACTCGCGGCCAATCGGCCGCCAGCAGGGGGTGTCAATCAACTCGATCGTACTCGATCGGGTTGATTTACGGCGAAGTCTGTCCGCCTGCTCAGAGCAGGCGGACAGGTGATGAAGCAGCGGCCTTTGTGACCGCTGCTTCATAATTTGTGTTTCTGGCGAGTCTGAAGACTCGCCAGAAAAACGGGGCATCAAGCTACATACAGAGCGTGATACATATGCCCCTTTGCCTGCTGAGACACAATCTGCAACAATATCCCAAAACTTCTTGGCCAGACAGCAATTTTGCAAGTGGCTACAAGCCTGTTTCTGCCTCAAAGATAGGGGAATGTAAGTGAGAGAAGCCCCTGATCTGCTGGCAAAATGATTCCCACACTTCTGCTGCATATGTTTATATATATGTATATCTGTTTAATATTTTCTTTAAAATGTGTGTGTTTGTGTGTATGAGAGAGAGAGAGAGAGAGAGAGAGATTACCTATGTTGGGATATTTTTCAAATATTAAATCAAATTACAGATAATAAACGTATAATACTATGAATGACTACACATAGCTCCTAATAATAACAGTAAAAATATCTTAAAATCTTATTTCAGCTTTCATTTTTCACTTAGTTTTCATACTTTAGCATTCCGTTTTACCAGTTTTTATTCATTTAAAATTTCAGTATGACATCTGATAGGAAATTAGACAGTTCAACACAGACACAAGTTAAACATGTTCATATGTAAACTGTCGGTACAAATCATCCTCACTGTTTGTTCTCTAAACATGCACTTAAAAGAGATCTGTTTGGTTTTTTTAAAGTTTGTGCTCTAATGCATTAAAAGAAAAGAAAAATATTGCTATAAGTGGAACATAATGCACAGAAGATCATTACAGCAGTAAGATGCTTCAATACCCTATGCTGTTTGGATACTTGCCAATCTCTTTTTCATTTTTTGTGTTTCCATATTCAATTTACGCCAGATCAAATCATTATACAACTGTTGATCTGATAGTAAAAACATAATCTGCTCATGCCTACAAAACTGATGTGGAAAATCCAACATGCAGCAGCACAATAAAACTATAAATTTATAAGGAAAAAGTGAAAAAATAGAACGTTTCAGACTTAATCCTTAATCATGTATGGGCCTTGGTGTGAAGCCCAGCAACGTGCACATATATATACTGGTGCTGTATTATACTTTGGTTGGCTACCAAATTGATGTGGGTTAGTTTTATTGGATTTTTTTTCTTCAAATAAATACAGAAAAGCCATATCCAAAAGATCTGGCAAATATCATATTGGTACAGTAATTTTCTCTGTAGCTTTGTCTAAAAATCCTTATGTAGTAATATGGAAATGTTTTTTTATTCACATATTAGTATTTCTGAGATACTTTTTTTTTATTTATTTTTTTAAAAAGTCAGAAATAGTAAATTTTGAATAGTTGACCTAATCTGAGACTGGTAATTACTACATAGTTTCATAAAAAAAAAAAGAAAAGCATGTAATGAGAGTGTTTTGGGGAGGCTGGATACTGCCACAATTTGTTCTATTATTGTGATAAATGCTACTTGGGTAGTAGCCACATTCTGTAAATGTCTTTAGTCAAGGCTGCACTGCATACTAAAAGAGGGATTTTGCTTAAAAACACAGTAAACCACTATTAGATTTATGCACAGTAGCAATCTGGATGTAAAAAGTAGCTGCTAAAGTATAAAACAGTACTTCAGCATAAACATAAGCACATACATAAAAATAACAGTTATTCAAGGACAAAATAAATAAAACCTGCATGGAAAAACAAGGCATATTAACACAAAGGAAAATGGAAGCAGAAGAAAACTGATACAAGAAATCTACAAATACGGAGGGAATGATATGACCCATATCCCAGTAATGCCTGTAACACTACTTGATATCATGTGCATAATGGAACATATAACCTGAGAACTCAACAAGTGGACCTGGAGCAAAGAAGGACAATCTGGGTATTTCATGGTAGAATAGTTTTAAATTCATGCAGGTGGAGAATCCAGAAAGCTAGAGTATGCCTAAAAACAATCTTGCCTCTCTGGTAGTGCCTAAATCAGAACTCGTTTCATGCACCTCTGGTAAACCATAAGCCCACATCAGATCTCAGATCAGTCACCCTCCCTGTAGCCTCTGACAGTTATAGGATGATATCAGACCGCAGATCAGATCTATGACCCTGTGGACTCTGTCAGCCTAATGTCCACGTCAGATCTGATTGACCAAAGCCCATGTCATCCACTTTCAGTGTGGCTTACAGCAGTGATCTTCACGCAAGGTACACACCCCCTCTGAAGTAACAATGACATTTAAGTGTATAACACTGCTAACACAGGATTGGTGCAGTAAAGAAGCGATCCACCACCACCTCAGCAAAAAACATAAACATCCAACGAAGAACGCACCCAGCCCACAGGAAACAGCCACAAACAGGCAGGTTGATAAAAACAAAAGTTATGCTTACCTGATAAATGTATTTATTTCTTGACATGGTGAGTCCACGGATCATCTCTAATTACTATTGGGAATATCACTCCTGGCCAGCAGGAGGAAGCAAAGAGCATCACAGCAAAGCTGTTAAATATCACCTCTCCTTCCCTCCAACCCCAGTCATTTGACCGAAGGAAAAAGAGAGAAAGGAAGTAACACAAGGTGAGGGGTGCCTGAGGTTTACAACACAAAAACCTGTCTAAATAAAAAAAACGAAAAAACACGCTTAGATAAAATTAAGCATTCAATCTTCAAGCAGTCAGCTTCAGAGAAAGGAGATTTGGATGAAGGAAGGGCCCCTGAAATAGAAGGTCCTTCCTCAGGGGAAGTCTCCAAGGTGGAAGATAAGATATCTCCACTAGGTCTGCATACCAGATCCTGCGAGGCAACGCCGGTGCAATGAGGCTCATCGACGCCTTCTCCTTTTTGATTTGAGCAAAAACCTGTGGAAGGAGAGCGAATGGAGGAATTAGGTATGCTAGACTGAAATTCTAAGGAACCCTTGACCTTGACCCGTATCTCGGGAGCTTGGCATTCTGTCGCGATGCCATGAGATCCAGCGCTGGCTGTCCCCATTTGAGAATCAAGTTGGAAAACACCTCCAGATGAAGTTCCCACTCCCCTGGGTGAAAGGTCGGTCTGCTCAGAAAATACGCATCCCAATTGTCCACTCCTGGAATGTGGATTGCAGATAGACAGCAGTTGTAGGTCTCCGCCCACTGAATAATCTTGGCTACCTCTGTCATGGCCAAGGAACTCCAAGTTCCTCCCTGATGGTTGATGTAAGCCACTGAAGTTATGTTGTCCAACTGGAACCTGATAAACTGGGCTGAAGCTAACTGAGCCAAGGCGAGCATTGAAGATTGCCCCCAGCTCTAGAATGTTTATGGGGAGAACAGACTCCTCCTGAGTCCATGTCCCCTGAGCCTTTAGTGAGCCACAGACTGCTCCCCATCCCAGCAGGCTGGAGACAACCACCACGGAAGAGAATCTCTTGTCGCCTGATCCAGATGTAATCATGGAGACAAATCCACATAATCCCCATTCCATTGCCTGAGCATGCATAACTGCAGAGGTCTGAGGTGGAAATGGGTAAACGGAATGATGTCCATGGCAGCTACCATCAGAACGATCACCTCCATACATTGAGTCACAAGAGTCAAAGATCTTTGATTTTCTGACCTCTGTCAGAAATATTTTTATTGATAGGGAATCTATTATGGTCTCCAAGAACACTACCCATGAAGCTGGAATTAAGGAAATGTTTCCCAAACTCACCTTCCATTCATGAGAACGCAGAAAAGATAACAACATCTCTGTGTGGGAGTTCACTTGTTGAAAGGATGGCACCTGAACCAGAATGTTGTCCAGCAATGCCCCGCAACCGGAGCACCGCAAACAGGGATCCCAGGACCTTTGAAAAAATTCTGGGAGCTGTGGCAAGGCAGAATGGAAGAGCCACAAACTCGAAGTGTTTGTCTTAAAATGCAAACTTCAGAAACTTGTGATGATCCCTGTGGATGGGAACATGCAGGTACGCATCCTTTAAATCGACTGTTGTCATGAATTGACTCTCTTGAAGCAATGGAAGAATGGAACAAATAGTTTCCATCTTGAAGGACGGTACTCTGAGGAACTTGTTTAGACTTTTGAGGTCTAAAATTGGTCTGAAAGTTCCCTCTTTTTTGGGAACCTTGAACAGATTTTTAGTAAAATCCCATACCCTGTTCCTGCAGTGGAACAGGAACTATTAATCCCAGGTCGGAAAGGTCTTGGACACAGTGTAAGTGTCAGGGTGCCAGGAATCAGATTGAGACGAGAAGTGGAAAAATAATCACACCTTTATTAATAGCAAAAAATAATAAAAAGTCCACAAGTCTAATAACAAACCAGGAATCAAAACCAGAGCTGGTAGTCAGACGAGCCGAGTAAGGAGCAAAAGCGAATAGTCAGACGAGCTGGAATCAGGAACAAGGAAAACAGCAGAGTCAGGAACAAGCCAGGGATCAGGAACCAGGAAGGATGTCAGGCAGTCAGGTAATACACAGGAACTCTCACAAACAGGTCTGAGACAACGCAAAGGCAAAGCATACTGAACAGAGGCCCTTTTAAATAATAAGTGATTACATCACAATTCTGAGACTGCCTCCTGTCTCACAAGGATGATGCACACCAGTCTGGCCATAAAAGGAAGTGCAGGAAATGAGCAACATCCCCCACAATGCACCAAGTAAGGAAGAGAGGTGAGTAAA
The DNA here is from genome assembly GCF_027579735.1 of Bombina bombina. Taxonomy (NCBI): domain Eukaryota; kingdom Metazoa; phylum Chordata; class Amphibia; order Anura; family Bombinatoridae; genus Bombina; species Bombina bombina. The sequence goes on from NC_069506.1 coordinate 344,673,037, forward strand.
ATGGCTGCCAGCAGCACATGGCAAACACAACAGGGAAAAAACCCTGACAGTACCCTCCCATCAATGACCCCTCCCCCACGGGAGGACAAAAGACTTACTGGGGAAATGGGCATGGAAGGCATGGAGGAGGGCAGGAGCATGAACATCAGAGGAGGGAACCCTCCGGACCGAAGCCCCTCAAGTGAACCAAATACTGTACACGGCCCCTGGACATACGAGAGTCAATAATGCTGCTGACCTCATACTCCTCATGGTTGTCAACAAAGATAGGATGGGGACGCGGCAACACAGTGGTAAACTGATTACAAACCAATGGTTTCAAAAGGGAGACATGAAAAACATTGGAGATGCGCATAGAAGGAGGAAGGTCAAGAGCGTAGGCCACAGGATTAACCCGTCGCCGTATTCGAAAAAGACCATCATAACGGGGAGCCAATTTATTGAAATGCACACAAAGGTTCAAGTTGCGGGAGGACAGCCAAACTCTCTCACCAACCTGGTAGGAAGGTGCGGGCAGACACCTACGATCAGCCTGGAACTTTTGGCGCTGCATAGAACGATGAAGGCAATCCTGAATCTGCACCCACATGGAACGGAGTTTATGGAGATGCTCGTCCAAAGCTGGAATACCCTGAGACATGAATGAATCGGGCAACAAGGATGGTTGAAACCCATAATTATCCATGAATGGGGATAACTTGGAGGAAATTAAAAAAACTATTACGAGCAAACTCTGCCCAAGGTAACAGTTCAGACCAATTATTGTGGTGATCTGAGACATAGCAATGGAGGAACTGTTCCGCAGCCCCATTGGATTGAGGGTGATATGCCAAAGAGAAGGAAAGATGGATCCCCATTTGAGCACAAAAGGAACTCCAAAATCTGGAGAAAAACTGGCTACCCCGGTCCAACACTATCTCCTTGGTAACCCATGTAAACAGAAGACCTCCCGGGCAAAAATTGAAGCAAGCTCCTGAGCGGTAGGCAGCTTCATCAAGGATATGCAATGTGACATTTTAGAAAAATGGTCAACCACCTTAAGGATAACAGTATTGCCATTGGAAACAGGGAGCTCGACAATGAAGTCCATGGAAAGATATTTCCAAGGACGCTCACTATTAGCAACAGGTTGAAGAAGACCCAAAGGGAGACGTTGAGGAGTCTTATTGTGTGCACAAACTGAGCAGGAGGCAACATACGCAGCAACATCAGAACGAAGACCTGGCCACCAGCATTGTCGAGTGACAGACCAAATCATTTGGTTCTTGCCTCAGTGGCCTGCGTCTTTAGGATAGTGGTAAGTGTGCAAAAGTTTAGTTCGAAGATTCTCAGAAACAAAACACTTACCACTAGGTTTCTCAGGAGGTGCATTGGTTTGTGCAGCCAGGATCTCCTCCCCAAAGGGAGAAGTCAAATTAGTACGTATGGTAGCCAAAATATGGTTAGGAGGTATAACAGGAGTAGGTACAGACTCCTCCTTGGACAGAGGCAAAGTTTTTCGAGAGAGGGCATCAGCCCTAACATTCTTACTACCAGGCAGGTAGGAAACCACATAATTAAACCGAGACAAAAATAGCGCCCATCTAGCCTGTCGGGGCAACAAACGTTTTGCTTCAGATAGATAAGTTAAATTCTTGTGGTCAGTAAAAATGAGCACTGGCACACCTGTACCTTCGAGAAGATGCCTCCATTCCTTGAGTGCCAAAATTATGGCCAGTAATTCCCTGTCACCAATTTCATAATTGCACTCCACTGGAGACAATTTCTTAGAGAAGAAACCACACGGATGCAAGGAACCGTCAGGCGTAGGACATTGAGACAGGAGGGCACCTACTCCAGTCTAAGACGCATTGACCTCAAGAACGAAAGGCAGGACAGGGTTAGGATGAGCCAGAACTGGAGCGGCAGCAAAGGCAGTCTTAAGATTATCAAAGGCCTTAATGGCAGTAGGTGACCAATGGAGTGGATGATTCTCTTTACGGGTCATGTCTGTGATAGGTTTGACCAAGGAAGAAAAGTTTTTAATAAACTTTCTATAGTAATTGGCGAACCCCAAAAAACGTTGAATAGACCGAAGACCAACTGGGCGAGGCCACTGCAGAACTGCAGATAACTTGTCAGGATCCCTGGAGAACCCTGCAACGAAGATAACATAACCTAGGAAGGTTTCTTGAGTCTGATGGAACTCACATTTCTCGAGTTTACAAAAACATAATTTATGTAAGAACTTACCTGATAAATTCATTTCTTTCATATTAGCAAGAGTCCATGAGCTAGTGACGTATGGGATATACATTCCTACCAGGAGGGGCAAAGTTTCCCAAACCTCAAAATGCCTATAAATACATCCCTCACCACACCCACAAATCAGTTTAACGAATAGCCAAGAACTGGGGTGATAAGAAAAAAGTGCGAAGCATAAATATAAGGAATTGGAATAATTGTGCTTTATACAAAAAAATCATAACCACCACAAAAAAAGGGTGGGCCTCATGGACTCTTGCTAATATGAAAGAAATGAATTTATCAGGTAAGTTCTTACATAAATTATGTTTTCTTTCATGTAATTAGCAAGAGTCCATGAGCTAGTGACGTATGGGATAATGACTACCCAAGATGTGGATCTTCCACGCAAGAGTCACTAGAGAGGGAGGGATAAAATAAAGACAGCTAATTCCGCTGAAAATAATCCACACCCAAAACAAAGTTTAAATCTTATAATGAAAAAAACTGAAATTATAAGCAGAAGAATCAAACTGAAACAGCTGCCTGAAGTACTTTTCTACCAAAAACTGCTTCAGAAGAAGAAAACACATCAAAATGGTAGAATTTAGTAAAAGTATGCAAAGAAGACCAAGTTGCTGCTTTGCAAATCTGATCAACCGAAGCTTCATTCCTAAACGCCCAGGAAGTAGAAACTGACCTAGTAGAATGAGCTGTAATCCTTTGAGGCGGAGTCTTACCCGACTCGACATAAGCATGATGAATTAAAGATTTCAACCAAGATGCCAAAGAAATGGCAGAAGCCTTCTGACCTTTCCTAGAACCGGAAAAGATAACAAATAGACTAGAAGTCTTTCGGAAATTCTTAGTAGCTTCAACATAATATTTCAAAGCTCTAACTACATCCAAAGAATGCAATGATTTCTCCTTAGAATTCTTAGGATTAGGACATAATGAAGGAACCACAATTTCTCTACTAATGTTGTTAGAATTCACAACCTTAGGTAAAAATTTAACAGAAGTTTGCAACACCGCCTTATCCTGATGAAAAATCAGAAAAGGAGACTCACAAGAAAGAGCAGATAATTCAGAAACTCTTCTGGCAGAAGAGATGGCCAAAAGGAACAAAACTTTCCAAGAAAGTAATTTAATGTCCAAAGAATGCATAGGTTCAAATGGAGGAGCTTGAAGAGCCCCCAGAACCAAATTCAAACTCCAAGGAGGAGAAATTGACTTAATGACAGGTTTTATACGAACCAAAGCTTGTACAAAACAATGAATATCAGGAAGATTAGCAATCTTTCTGTGAAAAAGAACAGAAAGAGCAAAGATTTGTCCTTTCAAGGAACTTGCAGACAAACCTTTGTCCAAACCATCCTGAAGAAACTGTAAAATTCTCGGAATTCTAAAAGAATGCCAGGAAAAATGATGAGAAAGACACCAAGAAATATAAGTCTTCCAGACTCTATAATATATCTCCCTAGATACGGATTTATGAGCCTGTAACATAGTATTAATCACAGAGTCAGAGAAACCTCTTTGACTAAGAATCAAGCGTTCAATCTCCATACCTTTAAATTTAAGGATTTGAGATCCTGATGGAAAAAAGGACCTTGTGACAGAAGGTCTGGTCTTAACGAAAGAGTCCACGGTTGGCAAGAGGCCATCCGGACAAGATCCGCATACCAAAACCTGTGAGGCCATGCTGGAGCCACCAGCAGAACAAACGAGCATTCCTTCAGAATCTTGGAGATTACTCTTGGAAGAAGAACTAGAGGTGGAAAGATATAGGCAGGATGATACTTCCAAGGAAGTGATAACGCATCCACTGCTTCCGCTTGAGGATCCCTGGATCTGGACAGATACCTGGGAAGTTTCTTGTTTAGATTAGAAGCCATCAGATCTATTTCTGTAAGACCCCACATTTGAACAATCTGAAGAAATACCTCTGGGTGAAGAGACCATTCGCCCGGATGTAACGTTTGGCGACTGAGATAATCCGCTTCCCAATTGTCTATACCTGGGATATGAACCGCAGAAACTAGACAGGAGCTGGATTCCGCCCATACCAGAATTCGAGATACTTCTTTCATAGCCAGAGGACTGTGAGTCCCTCCTTGATGATTGATGTATGCCACAGTTGTGACATTGTCTGTCTGAAAACAAATGAACGATTCTCTCTTTAGAAGAGGCCAAGAAAAAAAAAAGCTTGTACAAAACAATGAATATCAGGAAGATTAGCAATCTTTCTGTGAAAAAGAACAGAAAGAGCAAAGATTTGTCCTTTCAAGGAACTTGCAGACAAACCTTTGTCCAAACCATCCTGAAGAAACTGTAAAATTCTCGGAATTCTAAAAGAATGCCAGGAAAAATGATGAGAAAGACACCAAGAAATATAAGTCTTCCAGACTCTATAATATATCTCCCTAGATACGGATTTATGAGCCTGTAACATAGTATTAATCACAGAGTCAGAGAAACCTCTTTGACTAAGAATCAAGCGTTCAATCTCCATACCTTTAAATTTAAGGATTTGAGATCCTGATGGAAAAAAGGACCTTGTGACAGAAGGTCTGGTCTTAACGAAAGAGTCCACGGTTGGCAAGAGGCCATCCGGACAAGATCCGCATACCAAAACCTGTGAGGCCATGCTGGAGCCACCAGCAGAACAAACGAGCATTCCTTCAGAATCTTGGAGATTACTCTTGGAAGAAGAACTAGAGGTGGAAAGATATAGGCAGGATGATACTTCCAAGGAAGTGATAACGCATCCACTGCTTCCGCTTGAGGATCCCTGGATCTGGACAGATACCTGGGAAGTTTCTTGTTTAGATTAGAAGCCATCAGATCTATTTCTGTAAGACCCCACATTTGAACAATCTGAAGAAATACCTCTGGGTGAAGAGACCATTCGCCCGGATGTAACGTTTGGCGACTGAGATAATCCGCTTCCCAATTGTCTATACCTGGGATATGAACCGCAGAAACTAGACAGGAGCTGGATTCCGCCCATACCAGAATTCGAGATACTTCTTTCATAGCCAGAGGACTGTGAGTCCCTCCTTGATGATTGATGTATGCCACAGTTGTGACATTGTCTGTCTGAAAACAAATGAACGATTCTCTCTTTAGAAGAGGCCAAGACTGAAGAGCTCTGAAAATTGCATGGAGTTCCAAAATATTGATCGGTAATCTGACCTCCTGAAATTCCCAAACCCCTTGTGCTGTCAGAGACCCCCACACAGCTCCCCAACCGGTAAGACTTGCATCTGTTGAAATTACAGTCCAGGTCGGAAGAACAAAAGAAGCCCCCTGAACTAAACTATGGTGATCTGTCCACCACGTCAGAGAGTGTCGTACAATCAGTTTTAAAGATATTAATTGAGATATCTTTGTGTAATCCCTGCACCACTGGCTCAGCATACAGAGCTGAAGAGGCCGCATGTGAAAACGAGCAAAGGGGATCGCGTCTGATGCAGCAGTCATAAGACCTAGAATTTCCATGCATAAGGCTACCGAAGGGAATGATTGTGACTGAAGGTTTCGACAAGCTGATACCAATTTTAGACGTCTCTTGTCTGTCAAAGATAGAGTCATGGACACTGAATCTATCTGGAAACCTAAAAAGGTTACTTGTGTCTGAGGAATCAATGAACTTTTTGGTAAATTGATCCTCCAACCATGATGTTGAAGAAACAACACAAGTCGATTCGTATGAGATTCTGCTAAATGTGAAGACTGAGCAAGTACCAAGATATCGTCCAAATAAGGAAATACCACAATACCCTGTTCTCTGATTACAGACAGAAGGGCACTGAGAACCTTCGTAAAAATTCTTGGAGCTGTAGCTAGGCCAAACGGCAGAGCCACAAACTGGTAATGCTTGTCTAGGAAAGAGAATCTCAGAAACTGATAGTGATCTGGATGAATCGGAATATGCAGATATGCATCCTGTAAATCTATTGTAGACATATAATGCCCTTGCTGAACAAAAGGCAGGATAGTCCTTACAGTTACCATTTTGAATGTTGGTATCCTTACAAAACGATTCAATATTTTTAGATCCAGAACTGGTCTGAAGGAATTCTCCTTCTTTGGTACAATGAAGAGATTTGAATAAAACCCCAGTCCCTGTTCCAGAACTGGAACTGGCATAATTACTCCAGCCAACTCTAGATCTGAAACACATTTCAGAAATGCTTGAGCCTTCGCTGGGTTTACTGGGACACGGGAAAGAAAAAATCTCTTTGCAGGAGGCCTTATCTTGAAGCCAATTCTGTACCCTTCTGAAACAATGTTCTGAATCCACAGATTGTGAACGGAATTGATCCAAATTTCTTTGAAAAAATGTAATCTGCCCCCTACCAGCTGAGCTGGAATGAGGGCCGCACCTTCATGTGGACTTAGGAGCTGGCTTTGATTTTCTAAAAGGCTTGGATTTATTCCAGACTGGAGATGGTTTCCAAACTGATACCGCTCCTGAGGATGAAGGATCAGGTTTTTGTTCCTTGTTGTGACGAAAGGAACGAAAACGATTATTAGACCTAAATTTACCTTTAGATTTTTTATCCTGTGGTAAAAAAGTTCCTTTCCCTCCAGTAACAGTTGAGATAATAGAATCCAACTGAGAACCAAACAATTTATTACCCTGGAAAGAAAGGGAAAGCAAAGTAGACTTAGAAGACATATCAGCATTCCAAGTTTTAAGCCATAAAGCTCTTCTAGCTAAAATAGCTAGAGACATATACCTGACATCAACTCTAATGATATCAAAGATGGCATCACAAATAAAATTATTAGCATGTTGAAGAAGAATAATAATACTATGAGAATTATGATCTGTTACTTGTTGCGCTAAAGCTTCTAAACAAAAAGTTGAAGCTGCCGCAACATCCGCTAAAGATATAGCAGGTCTAAGAAGATTACCTGAACACAAGTAAGCTTTTCTTAGAAAGGATTCAATTTTCCTATCTAAAGGATCCTTAAAGGAAGTACCATCTGCTGTAGGAATAGTAGTATGCTTAGCAAGAGTAGAGACAGCCCCATCAACCTTAGGGATTTTGTCCCAAAACTCTAATCTGTCAGATGTCACAGGATATAATTGCTTAAAACGTTTAGAAGGAGTAAATGAATTACCCAAATTATTCCATTCCCTGGAAATTACTTCAGAAATAGCACTAGGGACAGGAAAAACTTCTGGAATAACTACAGGAGATTTAAAAACCTTATCTAAACGTTTAGATTTAGTATCAAGAGGACCAGAATCCTCAATTTCTAATGCAATTAGGACTTCTTTAAGTAAAGAACGAATAAATTCCATTTTAAATAAATATGAAGATTTATCAGCATCAACCTCTGAGACAGAATCCTCTGAACCAGAAGAACCATTATCAGAATCAGAATGATGATGTTCATTTAAAAATTCATCTGAAAAATGAGAAGTTTTAAAAGACTTTTTACGTTTACTAGAAGGAGGAATAACAGACATAGCCTTCTTAATGGATTTAGAAACAAAATCTCTTATGTTATCAGGAACATTCTGAGTATTAGATGTTGATGGAATAGCAACAGGTAATGTAACAGTACTAAAGGAAATATTATCTGCATTAACAAGTCTGTCATGACAAACAGTACAAACAACAGCTGGAGGAACAGATACCATAAGTTTACAGCAGATACACTTAGCTTTGGTAGCTCCAGCACCAGGCAGCGATTTTCCAGAAGTATCTTCTGACTCAGTTTCAACGTGGGACATCTTGCAATATGTAATAGAAAAAACAACATATAAAGCAAAATTGATCAAATTCCTTAAATGACAGTTTCAGGAATGGGAAAAAAATGCCAGTGAACAAGCTTCTAGCAACCAGAAGCAATAAATAATGAGACTTAAATAATGTGGAGACAATAGTGACGCCCATATTTTTTTAGCGCCAAAAATGACGCCCACATTATTTGGCGCCTAAATGCTTTTGGCGCCAAAAATGACGCCACATCCTGAACGCCGACACTTTTGGCGCAAAAGAACGTAAAAAATGACGCAACTTCCGGCGACACATATGACGCCGGAAACAGAAAAAAAAAATTTGCGCCAAAAAAGTCCGCGCCAAGAATGATGCAATAAAATGAAGCATTTTCAGCCCCCGCGAGCCTAACAGCCCACAGGGAAAAAGTCAAATTTTAAGGTAAGAAAAAAATTGATTTATTCATATGCATTATCCCAAATATGAAACTGGCTGTCTGAAATAAGGAATGTTGAACATCCTGAGTCAAGGCAAATAAATGTTTGAATACATATATTTAGAACTTTATAAAAAAGTGCCCAACCATAGCTTAGAGTGTCACAGAAAATAAGACTTACTTACCCCAGGACACTCATCTACATGTTGTAGAAAGCCAAACCAGTACTGAAACGAAAATTAGCAGAGGTAATGGTATATAAATAAGAGTATATCGTCGATCTGAAAAGGGAGGTAAGAGATGAATCTCTACGACTGATAACAGAGAACCTATGAAATAGACCCCGTAGAAGGAGATCATTGAATTCAAATAGGCAATACTCTCCTCACATCCCTCTGACATTCACTGCACGCTGAGAGGAAAACCGGGCTCCAACCTGCTGCGGAGCGCATATCAACGTAGAATCTAGCACAAACTTACTTCACCACCTCCATAGGAGGCAAAGTTTGTAAAACTGATTTGTGGGTGTGGTGAGGGGTGTATTTATAGGCATTTTGAGGTTTGGGAAACTTTGCCCCTCCTGGTAGGAATGTATATCCCATACGTCACTAGCTCATGGACTCTTGCTAATTACATGAAAGAAACAGGCCGTTCTCACGTAGTCTCTGAAGAACCTGTGTAACATCAGAACGATGAGCCTCAAGTGTGGGTGAGTGTATGAGGATGTCGTCTAAGTACACCATAACACACTGTTGCAACATATCTCATAGGACATCATTAATAAATTCCTGAAAAACAGCACGAGCATTACATAGGCCAAAAGGCATTACAAGATACTCATAATACCCGCTCCTGTTGTTAAATGCTGTTTTCCATTCGTGACCCTCCTTAACCCTAATGAGATTGTACGCTCCTCTCAAATCAAGTTTAGTAAAGACCGTAGCTCCCTTGAGGCGGTCAAAGAGTTCCGTAATGAGCGGAATAGGGTAAGCATTCTTAATGGTAAGACGATTAAGACCCCTATAATCGATGCATGGTCTTAACTCGCCACCCTTTTTCTTCACAAAGAAGAAGCCAGCCCCTGCAGGAGAGCAGGATTTGCGGATGATCCCCCACGACAAAGCATTGGCAACATACTCCTCCATAGCCCAATTCTCTGCAACAGACAGAGGGTACACCCGGCCCCAAGGAGGAATGGCTCCGGGTTGCAGGTCTATGGCACAATCGTAAGACTGGTGAGGAGGCAATGTACCGGCACGCACCTTGTCAAAAACATCTAGGAACTCTCGGTACTCCTCTGGCAATTGAGATACCGAAGAAGTGCACAAGACTAACTGGTTTCCGAAGAAAAGTGGAAATACATTGCGGGGACCATGACAAAATTTCGGACCTGCGCCAGTCGAGACTGGGATTGTGCTTTTGGAGCCAGGGATAACCCAGAACAACCAGAAAATGCGGAGAGTTTATCACCTGGAACTGGAGGGTTTCAAAATGGAGAGCCCCAACAGCCATAGACAACAGAGCAGTTTCATGAGTAACGAGTGTGGGCTGAAGGGGCCTGCCATCAATGACCTCAATAGCAAGCAGACCGAGACAAAACAGGAATGGAGTGCTTTGATACAAAAGCACTGTCAATGAAATAGCCCGCAGCACCGGAGTCAAGAAGTGACTATGGAGGAGTCCACCCAGGAAAGGACAACCATGACCAAAGGTTTCTCCTTAAGCAGTTCCGGGGACAAGGATAAGCCACCCAAGGTCTGCCCCGACAGGACAGGTGTGAGCGCTTCCCGGCCGTGTAGGACAAGACTTCAAAAGGTGGCCCTGTAACCCACAATAGAGGAAGAGCCCCTCCCTCCTCCTAAAGGCCCTCTCCACCATGGAGAGAGGCGTGAATCCCAACTGCATCGGCTCAGCAGTACCTGGTGACTCGGGACCAGGAGGCATGGGAGGAAAGGGAGGCATGGGTGGGAACAAACACATAGGAGACAACGGAACAGGAGGCTTCCGCAAGCGCTTCTTGAAAGAGAGAGTCTGATGTCAATTAGGATCAAAAATATCGCTGAGGTAGAGGTGCAGAACCGGACATGCTCCTGGTAGGCATAGGTGCAGCAGCGGAAACAGGAGCAGCCATAACTTGCGGGACACTATGGTCCAAATGTGCAGTGCGAGTTAGCAGGGTTTGCAGGGTTAGTGCAAATTGATCCAAGAGGTGATCCTGTACATCCATCATGGAAATGATGGCAGGTAAAGGTGGATTATTGGCACCATCAGGACTCATGGCTTTTGAGTAATTTTTGGGTGCCAGGAATCAGACTGTGACGAGAAGTGCAAAAATAATCACACCTTTATTAATAGCAAAAAATAATAAAAAGTCCACAAGTCAAATAACAAGCCAGGAGTCAAAACCAGAGCTGGTAGTCAGACGAGCCGAGTCAGGAGCCAAAGCGAATAGTCAGACGAGCCGGAATCAGGAACAAGGAAAACAGCAGAGTCAGGAACAAGCCAGGGATCAGGAACCAGGAAGAACGTCAGGCAGCCAGGTAATACACAGGAACTCTCACAAACAGTTCTGAGACAACGCAAAGGCAAAGCATTCTGAACAGAGACCCTTTAAATAATAAGTGATGACATCACAATTCTGAGACTGCATCCTAGCTCACAAGGATGATGCATGATTATTGGCACCATCAGGATTCATGGCCTTTGCGTAATTTCAGGGTGCCAGGAATCAGACTGAGACGAGAAGTGCAAAAATAATCACACCTTTATTAATAGCAAAAAATAATAAAAAAAGTCCACAAGTCAAATAACAAGCCAAAAGTCAAAACCAGAGCTGGTAGTCAGACGAGCCGAGTCAGGAGCCAAAGCGAATAGTCAGACGAGCCGGAATCAGGAACAAGGTAAACAGCAGAGTCAGGAACAAGCCAGGGATCAGGAACCAGGAAGGACGTCAGGCAGCCAGGTAATACACAGGAACTCTCACAAACAGGTCTGAGACAACGCAAAGGCAAAGCATTCTGAACAGAGATCCTTTAAATAATAAGTGATGACATCACATTTCTGAGGTTGCATCCTGTCTCACAAGGATGATGCACACCAGTCTGGCCATAAAAGGAAGTGCAGGAAATGAGCAGCATCCCCCACAATGCACCAAGTCAGCAAGAGAGGTGAGTAAAATGGCTGCCAGCAGGACATGGCAAACAAAACAAGGAAAAACCCTGACAGCAAGAACGCCTCTCTTTTTATCTGATCTACAGATAATCTTGAGAGCAGAAACCTGCCCCTGGGACACAATGTCCACCGCCCAGGGATCCGGAACATCCCAAACCCAGGTCTGAGCGAAGAAGGAAAGTCTGCCCCCCCCCCACAAGATCCGGTCCCGGATCGGGGACAGGCCCTTCATGCTGACTTTGAGTCATTAACAGGCTCCTTTGATTGCTTCCCCTTGTTCCAAGACTGGTTGGTCCTCCAGGAAGGTTTGGACTGATCTTGCTTGGCAGAGGGAGAGGAAGGCTTACCTTTGAAGATTCGAAAGGAACGAAAATTACTCTGACGTCCCTTCTTTTTCCTCTTATCCTGAGGGAGGAAATGACCCTTTCCTCCCGTAATGCCAGAAATAATTTAAGCCAAGCCTGGCCCAAACAAGGTCTTATCCTTGCAGGGAATTGCAAAAATTTAGACGAAACATCCGCAGACCAGGATTTCCACCATAAGGCTCTGCGGGCCAGAACGGCAAAACCTGAAATCTTTGCTCCCAGCTTAATAACCTGTAGGGAAGCATCCGTAATAAAGGAATTGGCCAACTTAAGGGCCTTGATCCTATACTGGATGTCTTCAAGGGGAGTGTCTGTCTGAATAGAATCAGACAGCGCATCAAACCAGTATGCCGCCGTGCTGGTGATGGTAGCAATACACACCGCAGGTTGCCATTGTAAACCCTGGTGTACATACATCTTTTTCAGCAACACCTCTAACTTCTTATCCATAGGATCCTTAAAGGAACAGCTGTCCTCTATGGGAATAGTAGTTCTGTTAGCCAAAGTGGAAATTGCCCCTTCCACCTTGGGGACTGTCTGCCAAGACTCCTTGATAGAGTAAGCAGAAGGAAACATCTTCTTAAAAATTGGGGATGGAGAAAAAAAGGATACCAGGTCTCTCCCTTTCCCTAGCAATAATCTATTTATCCTAATCTTGTACAGGGAACACCTCCACCATGGAAGGTACATCAAAATACTTGTTTAGTTTACTAGACTTCTTAGGATTGACTATGACAGTAGTGTTGGAGTTGTCTAAGGTAGCCAAAACCTCCTTGAGTAACAAACAGAGGTGTTCCAGCTTAAATCTGAATAATACCACTTCAGCATCAGAATAAGGAATTACACTGTCTGAGTCTGAGATTTCCCCTCAGATGCCACCGAAGTATCTTCCTCCTCAGATTTTTGGGAAGGAACATTCAGAATAGCCATGACTGTGTCAGAAACCTTACTCACTGAATCCTTAGATTTCCTCTTGCGCTTTCTCTGCAGCATGGGAAAGGCAGACAGCGCATCAGTTATTGCAGAAGACATAAGGGTAGCGATGTCTTGCAAAGAAACTCCAACTGGAGTTTGAGAAGAAGCGCAGGGCACTGCATGTGTGGACGATAAAGTTTGGGACATTTGAGTAGAAAGCTGCGGCATATCTTGAACATTTTCAGGAGACCCCTGAACAGCATCCGCCTTAGTCAATGCTGGCTCAGAATCAAAAAGTCTATCCCTGCAATGCAATGTTCTCTCAATACATGAGGAACAGAAAGGGATTGGTGGTTCCACATTCGCATCAAAACATAAAGAACAAGTAACAATCTGCAGGGCCTCTTGGTCCATCTTTACCCAAGAATTAAACAAATCAAAAATAAAATACTTTTAATTTGTCTTTTAAATTATGTCACAAAAAACGCTACTGTCCCTTTCAATTTTAAACAACAATTTTTTATATTGGACAAAACGTTTGTCTTATAGCACCCCAGACAGCCTCTACACCTCAGCCAGCCCTGCTGAGGTGCCTACCTATCCTGCTGAATGCCGGAGATAAAATGTTATAGAGATATCCAGACTCAACTCAGAGCTGCTCGGTATCCGGAGACCGCTAATACAGAAAAGCTGAACCGCAAAGGAAAGACACATCCGACACTCTGGAAATGAGCAGGAAGGAAAAAGCGTACAAATTCTTTGCCGCTTTAAAACAGACCTGCCCATCGTGGGCTTCACAACCTGTACCTCCCGGCCGGCATTAATCTTCACTCTGAAGGTAAAGCCGCCGGGAGTAACAACAAACATAACCATTTAATAACCTGTTGTATACACTAAGAGTCATTTGGTTGACCTCTATTTTTTTATGTATACCATTAAATTGTGGAATTTTTAACCATAATTGAGAGTCTAAGCTTATTGTATTCATTGAGGATATTGGAGAGACCGGCATTACCACTGTGACAGTGACCTGGGAGACTGTAAGTTCCCAGTAGGCCTGACTGAGCACAATTGAGTGCTGCTCCACTTGTGAGTATCCATTTGTTATCCAAAATATCCATTTTGTATCGACTGTACCACTCTAGGAGGCACCTTTGTCTTGTGATTTCATTCACAGAGAAATTTTGTTAACAAATATAACCACCCTGATCGGAATAATAAAAATGAACTGATTTTATAGTCCCTGCTCCTCTCGTCCCCAGTGCCTGCACAAACTGCCTCCGATTGTCCTATAACCTCACAATAGTATAAATGAGTCTAATGTCCTAACAGAATTAACTGTTAAAGTGCCAATATTTTTATGTATACTCCCTAGAAAAATAAAATTAGCACTTGCCTCTTTGTAATCTGCCTGGCAGCAGGGCAGCTCACTAGGTTTGAGAGGCATCCTCCCTCACATGGACCTGTAGAAAAGGGAAAAGACTGAGTGATCTCACTCAGGCTTTCAAGTTAGGGCAGCAATAACTATTTGGGAGGCGCAGTGAAGATTATACCCCACAAGTTCCCAATTGCTTAAAAGCCACTACTGCTCTACTGAAGAGACTGATATGGGCTATGGCTAAACACCAGGAAAAAGCAGAACTTGCACTGCTGGAAAATAATAAAATCTTGATTGTAGAATCTTCTTCCAGACACCTAAACTTTACCACCTCCTTGCTCTTAATGTAGGCAAAGAGAATGACTGGGGTTGGAGGGAAGGGAGGTGATCATTAACAGCTTTGCTGTGGTGCTCTTTGCCTCCTCCTGCTGGCCAGGAGTGATATTCCCTAAAGTAATTAGAGATGAACCGTGGACTCACCGTGTCATTAGAAAGAAAGTTTATTTCTTCAAAGCAGTGCTGAAGCAATGCAATCACAGCAAGGGCACATTATAAATGAAACATGCAGCTGAATGGTCAAACACATCTATTCTATGGATTTTTCTGTGTATGTACACACAATTGTTATGTAGGAAAACTGTGTTATGTGAACCCAATAGTTACCACTATGACAACTACATATTCCATTTATATTTTGAGAATGCCAAAAATGCTTAAAAAAGCATAGCATATTCAAATAGCTACCAGTAAACCTTCATAATATAATTATCCATTTTGTATATGTGCAAATATATAAGCTACTACAATCTGAAGAAATAAAGTGACAATGTTAAATATTCATACATGATCTACAAAAAGTTTAACGTTCCATTCTGAATTGAATCCTATTGGCATTCGGGCATGCAGCTGAAAAATCCAAAATATTTCTCTTTTGCTGAGAATCACTCCTCTATTTCCCCCTCTGGGGTGTCTGGGAATCAGCTGAATGCCCTGAAATGTCAACAGAGAACTATCAGAGTTATGCTCTCTGTTGAAGTGTAGGGATATAGGTGCAGTAGACTCTGGGTCCTCAATTTAATGCAGATCTTCCAGAAATCGATCTTTGAGGGCCCTTGTAGTTTGTCCTACATATTGTCTATAGCACACCCTACAGGTCAAAAGATATATTACATAACATGAGTTGCAGGTTATATGTTCCTGTATTTTGAAACTTTTCTTATTTACAGTTGGCACAAATACTGTGACAAAGGAAGCATATGTACAGGATTTGCACCTCCTACTCACACACTTGAAAAACCCTGGTTTAATTGATAACCAGTTTTCCTTTCTTTTGGTTGGCAACATGGAACGGGATAGCATGTTCCCTAATGTTCTGGATTTTCGTGAGACAAAGCAGACACCTTCATCAAATATGCCTTGTAAATTTTCATCTGTCCTCAAGATAGGAAGAGCTGTTCGCACTATATTACATATTTTACCATACTCTTCACTACATGTTTTGATAAACTTAGGCTTCCCAAACTTATCGTCTGACTTCTAGATTCAAAGAAATTTCTTCTATCAATTTTGTCAACATCAATTTTAATCTTATTCAAAACTTCCCTACTGTAGCCTCTTTCTATAAACCTTTCAGTTAGGTCATGATAATGTTTAGAATAACTCTGTTCACTGGTACAATTCCTTTTTATTCTAATGTACTGACTTTTGGAAATAGATTTGATAACATGTTTTGGATGGCATGACTTGGCCTTTAAAATGGTATTACCGGCTATCTCTTTCTGAAATAGCTCAACCTCAATACAGGACTTCTCAACATTTGCGCACAATCTAATATCTAAAAAAGACATAGAACTTTTACTTTGCTCCATTGTAAATTTCAAATGCATGGTATTATTTTGTAGGTAATCAAAAAAAGGCTGAATAAGCTCCTCCGATCCCTTCCAAATGAACAAAATATTGTCGATATATCAAAAATAAATGTATTCCTTGAAGGGATTCCCATCTCCATAGATGTGGAACAGCTCCCACCAACCCAAATAAAGGTTGGCATAGGAGGGGGAAAAGTTTGCCCCTATAGCTGTTCCACGTCTCTGGAGAAAGAAATCTATCAAAGAGAAAAAAAATATGAGTTAACAAATACTCAACAGAGATGTTGATAAATTCTTTTAGATTTTCATAATACTTAGAATGATTCTCAAGAAAAAAATAAATAGCCTGTATGCTCTTGTAATGCGAAATGCAAGCACACAATGAAACCACATCTATGGTCACAAAAACAAAATCTTCACGCCATTCAAGACTCTCTACCTGTTTGATGATATCAGTGGTGTCCTTGATATAACTCATCAAGTTAAAAACAAATGTTTGTAGGTACCCATCCATCATTTTAGAGAGAGTCTCATTTAATGAACCTATCCCTGACATGATAGACCTACCAGGGGGATTACTTAAATCCTTGTGGACTTTAAGCAAATAGTGAAACATTGCTGTCTTTGGATGTTCAACACATAAATAGTAAAGAAAATAGCTTTAGTAATTACACCATCATTTACTGCCCAATCCAAAATCTTCCTCAACTCAGTAATTAGAATAAAACACAGTATTGCTTTTGAGCTTTTCATATACTTCAACATAAAACAGTTTGTCTGGTGGCCTCTCTTATGAAATCCTCACGATTAAGAACTACCACTTTTCCACCTTTATCAGAGTTACATATAACCAACGCACTATTGGCTTTTAATTCTTTGATAGACATGTATTGTTCCCTGGATAGATTATCCGTTCTGTGATCCAAAGGTGGTTTCACTGAATTATATCTTTCCGGACTAAGTTTCTCTCCACCACTAGTTCTCTGTCTCTTAGCCTCTGCTCCCAAGAAATCTTACAAATCTATTAAGGTCAACAACCGTATCAAATAGATTGAAATGTGAAATAGGAGAGAAACCAAGACCCAAAAATAAAACCTCAATTTGTGTCTGAGATAGATGAGAAGAAGGCAAGTTCATAACATTTTTAGTGTCTATGCATATTTCTGGAACTGTGTCGCTCTTCTCCTCTGTGGATATCGCCGAGACTTTGCTGGTAATGTCTCTGGACTTTTTCTTGGTGCTTCCTGACTTTCCACGTCCCCCTCTACGTATTTTTTCCTTGTGCTTAGTTTCAGAGGGCCCTTCTCGTTTTTTGACTGTGAAGAAACCAGAGTCGTCACTCTGTCATCATGAGCCTGGAGGACAAAGGTGGCAGCCCCTTCTTCAGGAAGCGAACCTCCACCTGTAACTGCTACATCAGAGAAATCATAATCATATTCAGTATCTGTCTCCATGAATCTAACTTTCTTGCCATTACCACCTTTTTAGTGTGGCTGTATCAGCTTACCGCAGTGATCTTCACGCAAGGTACACACACCCTCGGCTCTGATGTCACAATGACGTGTATAACGCTGCTAACACAGGACTGGTGTAGTAAAGAAGCGATCCACCACCACCTCAGCAAAGAACATAAACATCCAACAAAGAACGCACCCAGGACAGCACAGGAAACAGCCACGAACAGGCTGGTTGATAAAAACGAAGTGTATTTCTTTAAAGCAGTACTGAAGCAATGCAATCACAGCAAGGGCATATTATAAATGAAACATGCAGCTGAATGGTCAAACGTCTATTCTATGGAGTTTTCTGTGTATGTGCACACAATTGTTATGCAGGAAAACTGCACTATGTAAACCCAATAGTTACCACTATGAAAACAACATATTCCATTTATATTTTGAAAATGCCAAAAATGCTTAAAGGGCCACTGTAAGTAAATATTTTCTATGCCTGTTACTAACTAACTACCCCAAATACGCTTTTTATCAATGGCATTTCATTAACATATCTCTACCGTATATCAGAAATCTTGTCTGCAAATGTAATTGTTTTCCAAACCCACTCCGTGGATATCCTTTGCTCTGTACCAATCCGTTTACAATACCTAGGTTTCAAAATGGCGCTTTAAACACAAAGTTATTGGTTTAAGTATTTTGAAAATGCAGTGCTGAAAATAGTGGGCAGGATAACGTGACATCATCGGCGAATAAAAGATCTAACTTTTAGAACGTTATGAAACTTCATTTTGGAGAAAATATAGGTCAGTAGGTTTTAATTAATGTTTATTAACTTTAATATGTTAGTTGTTTAGCTTAAAAATTATAACAGAAAGTAATCCTTTAAAAAAGCATAACATATTCAAATAGCTACCAGTAAACCTTCATAATTTAATTATCCATTTTGTATATGTGCAAATATATAAGCAACTACAATCAGTTATATATATATATATGCATTTATAAGACTTCAAATTACACCCATGGTCCAGTAATCATTGTCAAGCTTATTTACAAATTGGACCTAAAATAAGAGATATTACAGTTATATTGCCCTACCATCAGACTAAATACTGAACACCTGGCATCTCTACATGGCAGCCCAAAATGTTGCAGACAGCTCTAACAGAGTTTGGATGAAGTTGGGACAATAGAACTGATGATTTATTACAGTAGGTCACCTTTTCTTTTTTTAATTGTACAAACTTTTCAAGCCTGGACCAGAGCTACAGTTCAACCAACCTAATTCCGAAATAATAGAAATGAAGTAATGTTTATAGGAAGGTAAAGGACATATAAGGAGGGGCAGACACCACAGGGAACGTTTCTGATAGATATAAGTACAGATGAGATTGTAACCATCAGCTCTGATCATAACTAACAAGAACACTGCATGATTTTCTTTAAAAAACTGAAAAAACATTGAATACATTTCTCAGGGATTATTGTTAAATATAATCTGAACAAAAATGTTAGATACCAGCAGAGGCATTTGGTTAAATTTAAAATTGATGGGGCAGAAAATTCAGCAACTCTCCCTGTGAACTATTCAACATATAAATTCTGTGATGGGCACATATCTAAATGTCCCTTAATCTTAAACACACCACAAATATAGTAATATGTCATTGAACATTTAAATCAAGATATTTTAGATCAATAACATTTTTATTTTATATGTTTTTGTAAATAATAATATATTTTAATAGCTTCCATGATTTCAAGGGGCCAAATGTGGCAGCAGCTATTAATATTTTTGCAATGTTGTGTTGTTGGCTGCAGCATTCTATTCCAGCAGTGACTTATTGGCATTAGTGGCTGGCAATGTTCTGAATGCAATTTTGTTGTGAAGTGTAAAAGTAAAGTTTGTACATAGAATACTAATCCACATATATTTAGGAATATTCCTCTATTTCAAATGAGTTTTCAGACTAAAGTTCCCAGTTTTGGCTAAAGTCTTCCTGTAAAGGGCCAGATAGTAAATATTTTAGGCTTTACGTGCCAAGAGGTAAAATTAAGGAAATTTTCTATGTACTTCTATAACAAAGTAGAAAATAAATTCTCCCTATTTTTTTTTGTTGAAATTCAAAATATATAGCAAGCAAATGAGACCATCAGAAACATACTTTGGTCTCAGCCTCTAGGCATTGGCAAAAAATTTGTTATTCGGCATTTGTTTACTAAATAAATGCCGAATATGGTTGTAGGCAGCATGGGCACAATGTAATAATACCAAAACATCTTAAGTCATAGACATATCTGAGTATGTGTTGGAACAAACAATTGTAAATTAGCAGTATTTACACTTGCTGACAAACACTGGGGTGCAGGACCAATAGAATCAATAAGAGAAATGTGGAAGCTGACCGTCTGCCTGCAATCCGGGACAGAAACTTTCTCTATTGCCAACTAGTAAGACATTGCTTAACCATCCCTTCTCAGAGGTATCATGTGTGCAGTGTGACACACACAGAAAGAGCCCTGTAACTCTGTAAGTGCTCTGAGTCTCAGTAGCCACACTGACTAGCCAAACAGCCTGCTTGAATCATTTGTTGAACTGGTGAATGCTACCTGGGCAAGTGAGCGTTGCACAAGTGAGGCGGTGTATTATGTACAGCTGCAGCGCAAGGTAGTCACTTTTACTTTAGGAGGACCCGAGTCTTACCTTGCCCCCAAGCTGAGCATATTTGAAAAATTTCAGGGGGGGCGAGTGCCCCCCCTCCAGATGCCCATGGCTAAATGGGTGCTGTTTTTAAGAAACGGGTTAGAGGCGCTCAGAGATGTCCTCTATAGGCTCCTATCTAAACCTACCCTTCCCTAGATAAGGTAAAAACAAGAGTAAAATCACAAAATATATAGACAAGGAGCACTCAACCTTAGAGCAATAGAGGACTGGAGAGTGATAACACAAATATTTTAAATCTTTCAACAATTTATTAATCTATTGATTTGCAAACAAGATATTAATAAACAAGTTATTTAAAAGTTTATGCTAAGATATAAAAAAGGGACGTCCCCCCTAAAAAATAACATAAAAATTGCTCTCATATAACCATATTAAAAAAACTAAATACAAATGCTCTAAAAAACTCTCTCATGAGCGAATGTATAGTATACCCGGTCTCAAATAAGCAGAAGCAATGAAATGCTTGAATATCAGTACTAAAATAAATGCCTAAAATTCAGTGCAAGCATCTATTAGGTGAGGTAAAGTATGACCTCATAAAGATGAGAAATATGATAAGTGCATAGAAAGTGCATAGAAGTGCTAGAAGTAAGTGCTCAGTGGCGTCAGTACTTTAGTGAGTGGCTAAAAAGTGTAAGAATAAAGAAAATCAGTTGTTCTCATTAATATCTAATGAATGGAAACATGTCTCTGCTATGAAGCGACTCAAATTTGTCTCAAATCTGTTGCAACGTGTGGTACCAATTTAACAGCTTAATTTAAATACAGTTAGGAAAATACAAATAAAATTGCCCAATGTAACTGTTCGGGTGCCTTTGGTTATTGCGTGCTCTCAAAGTACCTTATCATTGACCTCTATATGACCTCTGAATGCAGTGTTTAAAGCAGCAAGAATATAGTCTTTAGGCGAATACTTTGTGGTGCAGCTCTTGCCGCAAAAGACAGGTGTAGGAGACCCCTCGCTACCTTCGCAGCTTTACCGGGGTGTTTTCTCCTAGTGGGATATACCCTTTAGACAGTAAACAAGTCTTAAGATGTCCGGGGGAAATAAGAGATTACTTACGGACCCTCAGCCACAAGTGCGGCGTTACTTGGCGTCCTTTCTCCAACCATTGATCCCAGCACAGGTGGTACTGTGATGTCTATGACGTCTGGCTTTCCTTTCCGTCAGATGGATAGTCCTGTAGCATGCTATTGGTGTCAGCGTGTGAGCAAGTAATTGAACGGCCATTCAAAATTAACTCTCTTGTACCCCTCTTGTCTGTGTCCTTGCATACAGACTCCTCAGGTTGGGGAATAATGTGCAGATTGCAAACAGCCCACTTTGCAGCTTTCTTAAATATTACTGAAGAAATGTTCAGACCAAGCATAAAAATAGGGTCACAGAGGTATGTGGTATCATTGCACTGGGTCTTGGGAAGAAAAAAACTTTGAAGAACCCTGCTCTAAGGCACACAGAAAGGGCACTGGGTCCCAGCAAGGCCTAGATAAGCCCCTGTTTGTTAATAACATATTTAAGAGAAGTAGGTGTTTACACACAATTTAACAGCAGAGGCAAGTAATACAAATGGTATATACACACTAAGGGGTAGATTTAATAAGCAGCGGATGCTGTGATTTAGCTCCGTAGTTTCAGGCTTGTCGCAAACAGGAGTTAAGAAACAGCGGACTACAATCATCCCGATCAGAGCTGATCGGGCTGATTGACACCCCCTGCAAGCGGCCAATTGGCTGGGAATATGCAGGGGTGGCATTGCACAAGCATTTCACAAGAAATGCTTGTGCAATGTTAAATGCAGACAGCGTATGCTGTCGGCATTTAGTGATGTCGGGCGGACATGAGTCGCTGTAGCATTTAATAAATTGACCCCTATATATATCAAAATGCAAAAAAGAAAGAAAATTCAGCAAAACTAGAAAAAGAGAAAAGGATGCCCTAGCCAGCACTTTCCTTACAAAATGAATAAAATATACGGAGAATCAGCATATGAAGGGAGATCTGAGTCCACACAAATCAAGGTACATGAATGCACAAAGTTAAAAAAATTACAAAATGTATTAATTACAGAGATCTAAAATGAATTCATCATATATAGTACACCTTAAATATATTAAAAGACACCTATGACCATGGTGATAAAGGACCCCAAAACAATAAGACGTCTGTAAGGCTAAATAAATCTCGTAGTCAATATATAGCCACAAATTAGTGCAATGAGCTCCAAGAGATTCCAATCAAATCATGAGGTTATTACACCATAATAGAAAAACAGTGTTAGAAATATGTCCATATACTGATACTTGAGAGAGACATTTGGATTTCAGTCCAGGATTGTAAAGCAGGTCTGAATTATAAGGACATAAAGTATATTTGTGTTTATCTCCAAACAATATCAGCCATTAGTGTTACTTAAAGTCATCCGATTAGTGAGCATATATCATATAGAGGTGGCTATCGTTAGAAGCCGTTCATGCGAGTTAGATAGGGAATAAGCATAGCAGTCAGAGGAAGTGGAGTAACAGTCCCACAGTATTGCACTCTATAGAGCTGTGGATAGGCTACGTGCGGGTTAGATAGCGAATAAGCATAGCAGTTAGAGGAAGCGGAGTAACAGTCCCACAGTATTGCACTCTATAGAGCTGTGGATTGGCTACGTGCGGGTTAGATAGCGAATAAGCATAGCAGTCAGAGGATGCGGAGTAACAGTCCCACAGTATTGCACTCTATAGAGCTGTGGATTGGCTACGTGCGGGTTAGATAGCGAATAAGCATAGCAGTCAGAGGAAGCGGAGTAACAGTCCCACAGTATTGCAGGATAGCACTCTATAGAGCTGTGGATTGGCTACGTGCGGGTTAGATAGCGAATAAGCATAGCAGTCAGAGGATGCGGAGTAACAGTCCCACAGTATTGCACTCTATAGAGCTGTGGATAGGCTACGTGCGGGTAAGCGACCAACAGCAGTTTAATACACGGATCATCTGGAAGTGGTGAGAATTAGAGGGGTCCCTTAGGTGAGAGAACTACTCTCAGTAGGAGCACCCCGGAGGCTGTAATACAACTAAATGTATTGATTGTGCTGCAAATATTGCCTGCTTCACCTTCCAATACTGTGGGACTGTTACTCCGCTTCCTCTGACTGCTATGCTTATTCGCTATCTTACCCGCACGTAGCCTATCCACAGCTCTATAGAGTGCAATACTGTGGGACTGTTACTCCGCTTCCTCTGACTGCTATGCTTATTCGCTATCTAACCCGCATGTAGCCAATCCACAGCTCTATAGAGTGCAATACTGTGGGACTGTTACTCCGCTTCCTCTGACTGCTATGCTTATTCGCTATCTAACCCGCACGTAGCCTATCCACAGCTCTATAGAGTGCTATCCTGCAATACTGTGGGACTGTTACTCCGCTTCCTCTGACTGCTATGCTTATTCGCTATCTAACCCGCACGTAGCCAATCCACAGCTCTATAGAGTGCAATACTGTGGGACTGTTACTCCGCTTCCTCTGACTGCTATGCTTATTCGCTATCTAACTCGCATGAACGGCTTCTAACGATAGCCACCTCTATATGATATATGCTCACTAATAGGATGACTTTAAGTAACACTAATGGCTGATATTGTTTGGAGATAAACACAAATATACTTTCTGTCCTTATAATTCAGACCTGCTTTACAATCCTGGACTGAAATCCAAATGTCTCTCTCAAGTATCAGTATATGGACATATTTCTAACACTGTTTTTCTATTATGGTGTAATAACCTCATGATTTGATTGGAATCTCTTGGAGCTCATTGCACTAATTTGTGGCTATATATTGACTACGAGATTTATTTAGCCTTACAGACGTCTTATTGTTTTGGGGTCCTTTATCACCATGGCCATAGGTGTCTTTTAATATATTTAAGGTGTACTATATATGATGAATTCATTTTAGATCTCTGTAATTAATACATTTTGTAATTTTTTTAACTTTGTGCATTCATGTACCTTGATTTGTGTGGACTCAGATCTCCCTTCATATGCTGATTCTCCGTATATTTTATTCATTTTGTAATGAAAGTGCTGGCTAGGGCATCCTTTTCTCTTTTTCTAGTTTTGCTAAATCTTTTAAATGTTCTTTCTTTTTTGCATTTTGATTTATTTAATTGGAGCACCATGAGATACATACACTATCTGGTTAACTCAGGTTCTCCAACATAATATTATTAATTTGGGTTGTTTCTTGAGCTGCAATGATTGATATTAAATTATAAATAAATATTATATACACACTTTATAATGTATTAGCATTAGCCCATAAGAGTGCAGTGGGTGGGATAAGGCAGTGTTATTTGGTGTCACATTTTAGGTTTCTAAATCAAATCAGAACATTAAATTATGATTTCAAGAAAAAGCACAATGTCATTTCAGTTGTCTAACAATTCAGTCACTAAGACTGGCAAGTTAAAAAGATCAAGTGACAATGAGATGCCAAGACCTTTCTTCATTTTCAGTGAATGTTAGTGGGAGGGAGGGGATTTGTCTCTGCAGAGATACAGCAGTAGGTGAGCTAACGAAATACAGGGGAAAGGGGGAGCCACTTACAGCAGAGTCTGCGGATTCAGGTGTGAAAATCAAATGAGATGGACGCAAGACGCAGAGACAAGGAGAGATTCATGAAAAGATATGAGCCAGGAGCTGTGATAAAAAGAGTCTCCCGCAGAACAGACGAGCACAAAAATGCTTGAAATTCTAATTGAATTATATGCTGGGCCCTAGAAATAGAGTCAGCTCCAAGCAGAGCGATTCATAACCTTAAAAAAAAGAAAAGAGAATTTTACTCAGCATAATCTCAGCAGCAAACATATAAATGGTTAACCCCTTGACTGCCAGAGAATACCGCAGCATATTGCTGCACAGCCCTGTTTGTG
>NC_069506.1:344713235-344738235 GCF_027579735.1 Bombina bombina
TGGATAACACTCGTGCAAAACGGCTGCCATATAGTGCTCTTCAAATGGATAACACTCGTGCAAAACGGCTGCCATATAGTGCTCTTCAAATGGATAACACTCGTGCAAAACTGCTGCCATATAGTGCTCTTCAAATGGATAACACTCGTGCAAAACTGCTGCCATATAGTGCTCTTCAAATGGATAACACTCGTGCAAAACTGCTGCCATATAGTGCTCTTCAAATGGATAACACTCGTGCAAAACTGCTGCCCTCTAGTGCTCTTCAAATGGATAACACTCGTGCAAAACTGCTGCCCTCTAGTGCTCTTCAAATGGATAACACTCGTGCAAAACGGCTGCCATATAGTGCTCTTCAAATGGATAACACTCGTGCAAAACTGCTGCCATATAGTGCTCTTCAAATGGATAACACTCGTGCAAAACTGCTGCCATATAGTGCTCTTCAAATGGATAACACTCGTGCAAAACTGCTGCCATATAGTGCTCTTCAAATGGATAACACTCGTGCAAAACTGCTGCCATATAGTGCTCTTCAAATGGATAACACTCGTGCAAAACTGCTGCCATATAGTGCTCTTCAAATGGATAACACTCGTGCAAAACTGCTGCCATATAGTGCTCTTCAAATGGATAACACTCGTGCAAAACTGCTGCCATATAGTGCTCTTCAAATGGATAACACTCGTGCAAAACGGCTGCCATATAGTGCTCTTCAAATGGATAACACTCGTGCAAAACTGCTGCCATATAGTGCTCTTCAAATGGGTAACACTCGTGCAAAACTGCTGCCATATAATGCTCCAGAAATGGGCCGGCTCCTAAGTTTACGTCCCTGCTTTTCAAAAAAAGATAACAAGCGAACAAAGAAAATTTTCTGATAGAAGTAAAATAGAAAGTTTTGGGGTTAATATAACTAAATCCTTTGACAATGGGAAGTGGCTATTGAGGACATTTGTTCCATGTTCAAGTAAAACAACTTTGCAGTATGTTTTCATTAAAGGGACACTAAACCCACATTTTTTTTTCTTTCATGATTCAGATAGTGCAGCAATTTTAAGCAACTTTCTAATATACTCCTATTATCATTTTTTCTTTGTTCTTTTGGTATCTTTATTTGAAAAAGCAGGAATGTAAGCTTCAATGTAAGTTCCTCTATCTGAATCATGAAATGTAAAATTTGGGTTCAGTATTATTTTGCCTCCATAATCATGTAATTGAAAGGACAACTAAATACAGCAGAACTGCATACTTATCAAGTGCATAATAAAAAGACAACGCAATAACAAATAAGCAGTAGATTTTTTTTCTGACAAGTTAATTTTTTTCCTCCCATTTTCTGTCCCCCTGTATCATGTGACAAAGTTCAGCCAATCACAGTCTAGTATGCATATTTCCTGTGAGCTTGTGCACATGCTCAGTAGAAGATGGTGCCTCAGAAACTGTGTTTATATTATTACTGTTCAAAATTTGATAATAGAAGTAAATTGGAAAGTTTCTTAAAACAGCTGCTCTATCTGAATCATGAAATGTTATTTTGACTTTAATGTCCCTCTAACTCTGAAAATTGTGAATTACCATGGCCAGCCTTGGCTACTCCAGTAACAATTGGATTGCCTCTTCCAAATAATTCAAGATCTGGGGGAAATTTGACCACGTAAAAACAATTAGAGCATGTTAGCATTTTCCCTCTCACCTAGTATGTTAAATTATTACGAGACTGCAGAAACATCTAAACGGTCTGTACTCTCCCTTTAATCAGTAGCTTTGACAACTGAAAGATGGCTAAGATTAGGGTAAAACATGGGACTTTGTTGCACAAGCTGACTTTTTAAATTCGGTTCCATTTTCTTTTCCATTATTTATCTAAAGGCCATAGAGTCTTCAGTTGGAAATATTTTTTTCTTCCATAAACCTGTAACTGTTTCTCTGATTTCGTAAATTGATACACATATGCATCTCTAATAGCAACAGATATTGGAAATTCGTCTTTTATACCAATCTAAAGCCTGACTTTATAAACCCAGAAACTCTTTAATGTTTTAACAGAACAAAAAATAACATTAGGGTCAAATGAAATATGTGGAGCAACATCCAAAGTTTCCCAATCAATATCCGACTCTTCAGTATGCAAAGCAACGTAAGGTATAGCTATAAAATGTGCTATGGTCTTTGTGTAAAATATGTTCCAAAATTGTGTCCAATACATCTTGTACAAAGATTATTATCATCATCCCAAGCAGGTTGGTTATGCAAATCACATTTCTTTTTCAGCATAGCAATTATTCTGTGCTGAGGGGGTACAACAAATGAAAATCAACTTAGGAAAAAACTAAAAGAAACACATTATACCTCTCTCTGAACCAAGTCAAGCACACATCCCTGCTCATTTTGAGTCTTAAAGGGACAGTCTACTCCAGAATATTTATTTGGTAAAAAAAATAGATAATCCCTTTATTATCCCCCTCTCCTCTCTCTCCCCCCCTCTCCTCTCTCTCCCTCTATCGCTCCCCCCTCTCTATCTCGCGACCGTGCCCGGTCACGCCCCCTTTGCATCGGTCATGCCCCCTCATGCCCGGCCACGCCCACTTCTGCCGCAGATCAGCTAGGGAGTAGGACTCAAAGGCCAGGTTTGTCCTTGTGCTGTCTCTACTGCGCATGACAGCTTCGGACAAACACACTTGGCCTTTTATATAATAGGATACTTTTTACCTCTGATTACCTTCTATCTAAGCCTCTGCAGACTGATCCTTATCTCAGTTATATTAATATACTTTTTACCTCTGATTACCTTGTATCTAAGCCTCTGCAGACTGCCCCTTATCTCAGTTATATTAATACACTTTTTACCTCTGTGATTACCTTGTATCTAAGCCTCTGCAGACTGCCCCTTATCTCAGTTATGTAAATATACTTTTTACCTCTGTGATTACCCTGTATCTAACCCTCTGCAGACTGTCCCTTATCTCAGTTATATTAATATACTTTTTACCTCTGTGATTACCTTGTATCTAAGCCTCTGCAGACTGCTCCTTATCTCAGTTATATTAATATACTTTTTACCTCTGATTTCCTTGTATCTAAGCCTCCGCAGACTGCTCCTTATCTCAGTTATATTATTATACTTATTACCTCTGTGATTACCCTGTATCTAAGCCTCTGCAGACTGCTCCTTATCTCAGTTATATTAATATACTTTTTACCTCTGTGATTACCTTGTATCTAAGCCTCTGCAGACTGCCACTTATCTCAGTTATATTGATATACTTTTTACCTCTGGGATTACCCTGTATTTAACCCTCTGCAGACTGTCCCTTATCTCAGTTATATTAATATACTTTTTACATTTGATTACCTCTGTATCTAAGCCACAGCAGTGTGCCCCTTATCTCAGTTATATTAATATACTTTTTACCTCTGTGATTACCTTGTATCTAAGCCTCTGTCGACTGCTCCTTATCTCAGTTAAATTAATATACTTTTTACCTCTGTGATTACCCTGTATTTAACCCTCTGCAGACTGTCCCTTATCTCAGTTATATTAATATACTTTTTACTTCTGTGATTTCCTTGTATCTAAGCCTCTGCAGACTGCTCCTTATCTCAGTTATATTAATATACTTTTTACCTCTGTGATTACCTTGTATCTAAGCCTCTGCAGACTGCCACTTATCTCAGTTATATTGATATACTTTTTACCTCTGTGATTACCTTGTATCTAACCCTCTGCAAACTGCCCCTTATCTCAGTTATATTAATATACTTTTTACCTCTGTGATTACCTTGTATCTAAACCTCTGCACACTGCTTCTTATCTCAGTTAAATTAATATACTTTTTACCTCTGTGATTACCTTGTATCTAAGCCTCTGCCGACTGCTCCTTATCTCAGTTAAATTAATATACTTTTTAACTCTGTGATTACCCTGTATTTAACCCTCTGCAGACTGTCCCTTATCTCAGTTATATTAATATACTTTTTACTTCTGTGATTACCTTGTATCTAAGCCTCTGCAGACTGCCCCTTATCTCAGTTATATTAATATACTTTTTACCTCTGTGATTAACTTGTATCTAACCCTCTGCACACTGCTCCTTATCTCAGTTATATTAATATACTTTTTATCTCTGGGATTACCCTGTATTTAACCCTCTGCAGACTGTCCCTTATCTCAGTTATATTAATATACTTTTTACATTTGATTACCTCTGTATCTAAGCCACTGCAGTCTGCCCCTTATCTCAGTTATATTAATATACTTTTTACCTCTGTGATTACCTTGTATCTAAGCCTCTGTCGACTGCTCCTTATCTCAGTTAAATTAATATACTTTTTACCTCTGTGATTACCCTGTATTTAACCCTCTGCAGACTGTCCCTTATCTCAGTTATATTAATATACTTTTTACTTCTGTGATTACCTTGTATCTAAGCCTCTGCAGACTGCCCCTTATCTCAGTTATATTAATATACTTTTTACCTCCGATTACCTCTGTATCTAAGCCACTGCAGTCTGCCCCTTATCTCAGTTATATTAATATACTTTTTACCTCTGTGATTACCTTGTATCTAAGCCACTGCAGTCTGCCCCTTATCTCAGTTATATTAATATACTTTTTACCTCTGTGATTACCTTGTATCTAAGCCTCTGCAGACTGCCCCTTATCTCAGTTAAATTAATATTCTTTTTACCTCTGTGATTACCCTGTATTTAACCCTCTGCAGACTGTCCCTTATCTCAGTTATATTAATATACTTTTTACTTCTGTGATTACCTTGTATCCAAGCCTCTGCAGACTGCCCCTTATCTCAGTTATATTAATATACCTTTTACCTCTGATTACCTTTGTATCTAAGCCACTGCAGTCTGCCCCTTATCTCAGTTATATTAATATACTTTTTACCTCTGTGATTACCTTGTATCTAAGCCTTTGCAGACTGCCCATTATCTCAGTTATATTAATATACTTTTTACCTCTGTGATTACCCTGTATATAAATCTCTGCAGACTGCTCCTTATCTCAGTTATAATAATATACTTTTTACCTCTGTGATTACCTTGTATCTAAGTCTCTACAGACTGCTCCTTATCTCAGTTATATTAATATACATTTTACCTCTGTGATTACCCTGTATCTAAGCCTCTGCAGTCTGCCCCTTATCTCAGTTATATTAATATACTTTTTACCTCTGTGATTACCTTGTATCTAAGCCTTTGCAGACTGCCCATTATCTCAGTTATATTAATATATACTTTTTACCTCTGTGATTACCCTGTATATAAATCTCTGCAGACTGCTCCTTATCTCAGTTATAATAATATACTTTTTACCTCTGTGATTACCTTGTATCTAAACCTCTGCAGACTGCCCCTTATCTCAGTTATATTTATACACTTTTTACCTCTGTGATTACCCTGTATCTAACCCTCTGCATACTGCCCCTTATCTCAGTTACATTAATATACTTTTTACCTCTGTGATTACCCTGTATCTAAGTCTCTACAGACTGCTCCTTATCTCAGTTATATTAATATACTTTTTACCTCTGTGATTACCTTGTATCTAAGCCTTTGCAGACTGCCCATTATCTCAGTTATATTAATATACTTTTTACCTCTGTGATTACCCTGTATATAAGTCTCTACAGACTGCTCCTTATCTCAGTTATATTAATATACATTCTACCTCTGTGATTACCCTGTATCTAAGCCTCTGCAGACTGCTCCCTTATCTCAGTTATATTATTATACTTTTTGGCTCTGTGATTACCCTGTATCTAACCCTCTGCAGACTGTCCCTTATCTCAGTTATATTAATATACTTTTTACCTCTGATTTCCTTGTATCTAAGCCTCTGCAGACTGCTCCTTATCTCAGTTATATTATTATACTTTTTACCTCTGTGATTACCTTGTATCTAAGCCTCTGCAGACTGCCCCTTATCTCACTTATATTAATATACTTTTTACCTCTGTGATTACCTTATATCTAGGCCTCTGCAGACTGCCCCTTATCTCAGTTATATTAATATACATTTTACCTCTGTGATTACCCTGTATATAAGTCTCTGCAGACTGCTCCTTATCTCAGTTATAATAATATACTTTTACCTCTGTTATTATCCTGTATCTAACCCTCTGCAGTCTGTCCCTTATCTCAATTATATTATTATACTTTTTACCTCTGTGATTACCCTGTATCTAACCCTCTGCAGACTGCTCCTTATCTCAGTTATATTAATATACTTTTTACCTCTGTGATTACCCTGTATCTAAGACTCTGCAGACTGCTCCTTATCTCAGTTATAGTAATTAACTTTTTACCTCTGTGATTACCTTGTATCTAACCCTCTGCAGACTGTCCCTTATCTCAGTTATATTAATATACTTTTTACCTCTGTAATTACCTTGTATCTAAGCCTCTGCAGACTGCCCCTTATCTCAGTTATTTTAATATACTATTTACCTCTGTGATTACCTTGTATCTAAGCCTCTGCTGTCTGCACCTTATCTCAGTTATATTAATATACTTTTTACCTCTGTGATTACCTTGTATCTAAGCCTCTGCAGACTACCCCTTATCTCAGTTATATTAATATACCTTTAACCTCTGTGATTACCTTGTGTCTAAGCCTCTGCAGACTGCTCCTTATCTCAGTTATATTAATATACATTTTACCTCTGTGATTAGCTTGTATCTAAGCCTCTGCAGACTGCTCCTTATCTCAGTTATATTAATATACATTTTACCTCTGTGATTACCTTGTATCTAAGCCTCTGCAGACTGCTCCTTATCTCAGTTATATTAATATACTTTTTACCTCTGTGATTAACTTGTATCTAAACTTCTGCAGACTGCCCCTTATCTCAGTTATATTAATATACTTTTTACCTCTGTGATTGCCTTGTATCTAAGCCTCTGCCGACTGCCCCCTTATTTCAGTTCTTTTGACAGACTTGCATTTTAGCCAATCAGTGCCCTCTCATAAGTAAGTCCATGTGCGTGAGCACAATGTTATCTATATGACACACATTAACTAATTCCCTCTAACTGTAAAAACTGTCAAATTTATTCAAATAAGAGGTGGCCTTCAAGGAAGAGAACAAAGAAAATTTGATGATAAAAGTAAATTGGAAGCTTGTTTAAAATTACATGCCCTATCTGAATGATAAAAATTTAATTTTGACTGAACTGTCCCTTTAAATATCCTGGGCATCTGGGTTTTTGATCCAACCATGGATAAATAACTTAAAGGGATTGTAAAGTCAAACTTGAAGTTTTATTATTTAGCTAGAACATGTCATTTTAAACAACTTTCCAAATTAGCTCTATTATCAAATTAGTTCTCTTGGAATCTTAAAAAGCATACCTAGGTAGGCCAGGTTGACTAAGAGCTAGCTGTTGATTGGTGGCTGTACATATATGTCTTTTGTGATTGGCTCACTAGATATGTTCAGCTTGCTCTATGCCGTGTGCTGCTGCTCCTGAGCCTACTCTTTAACAAAGGATACCAAGAGCATAAAGCACATTGTATAATAGAAGTTAACTAGAAAGTAGTTTAAAATGTCATACTCTGTCTGAATCAGGAACGTTTCATTTTGATTTTACTGTCCCTTTAAGGTTAAATGCAGTGACACAATTGAATGCTTTCATATGTTTTACCTCCTCAGTTGGATTCTTTTTTAGTTCCTGAACATCTGCTCCTCATTCTAATTCACAATCATTCTAACCAATCTGCTCATCCCTAAAGCCTATTCAGCAGCTCCCTCTCGCAGACTTGGGGTTAGTCTCCTTTCCTCCTCCTTGCTTTCCAATCTCTGCTTTAGAGGTTACTGTGCCTTTAAGGATGTTTTATACACGCAGAAGCTGCAGTACAACAGGAGTTATGGTACCTTAGTTATAGGCTTTTTATGAAACCGAGACGAAATGCGCGTGAGGTGTTTGCCTGCTCGAGTAAACAGGATAATTTGTATTTTTTATAGTTTTATAATTATTTGTGCTTATATCTTTACTATCCGGAGCTAAGATAAGCCCACCTAATACCCACTCTTGTGGGGCTCACAAAATCATAGTCGGCACTTCCTGAGTGTGCTACGGCTGTGTGAAGCTGGCCCCCTACAATTGGCACAAATAAAAAATCCACTGTGTTTCGTTAGTGCTACATTTGTGCCGCAAAAGATTTGTGCTGCTTTTATTTTTAAGATAATAGCAATTGTTTTTTGAGTTATTACAGATTAAATAAAGGTCACCAAAGGTCACCCAGCCCCCCCCTACAGCAGCCAGAACACATGAAACCGGCTGGTTGGTTAGTGCTGTTAACATTTTTATTTGTGCTGCTTTGTTTTTTTAGTTATAACAGTTTGGTTTTTTGTCAATGAAAATGATGTGACCCGCCAGCACCTCAGCTGTGTAAAGTTGGCACTCCTGTTTTTAAAATGTGAATAAAATAGACCATTCGTTTGTGCTGTGTTTCTGCTGTTTTGTGCTAAAAAATTAACATTAGTGCCAGTTTAGTTTTGCACATATTAAGCAGTATGATCAAACTCTGCCCACTTTGCACTCCACATTATTACATTTTAAAAACAAACATAACATTCATTTATGCTGAGATTCTGCTGATTTGTGCTAAAAAAATAATGTTTGTGCTGGTTTGATTTTGGAAATATTGATGATTATATTTGATCAAACTCCGCACCCCACATTATAAAATTTTAAAAACAAATATACCATTTGTATGTGCTGCCTTCGTGCTGATTTGTGCAGCAAAATCGAACATTTGCGCCAGTTTTGTTTTTTAAATATTGAGCATTATATATGATCAAACTCCGCACACTTTGCACCGCACATTATTACATTTAAAAAAAAAACCATACCATTTGTTTATGCAGAGTTTCTGCTGATTTGTGCTAAAAATTAAAGTTTTTGCTGGTTTGGTTTTGAAAATATTGAGCATTATATTTCATCAAACCCCACCCAGATTTGTGCTGCTTTTATTTTTAAGATAATTACAATAGTTTTTTGAGTTATTACAGATTAAATAAAGGTCCCCAAAGGTCATCGAGCCCCCCTACAACAGCCAAAAGACATTAAACCGGCTGGTTGGTTAGTGCTGTGTTTGGGCTTTTTAAATCTCTGTTCTATCTCATTTAGTTTTTGATTCATTAACGATTTAATAAAGGTCACTAAAGGTCACCCAGCCCCCCTACAACAGCCAAAACACATGAAACTGGGCTGGTTAGTTAATGCTGTGTTTGTGCCGGTTTGTGCCATTAACATTTTTATTCGTGCTGCTTTGGATTTTTAGTTAGCTTTTTTGTCAGCAAAAATGATGTAGCCCGCCATCCAATTCGCCTCAGCTGTGTGCACTCCAGGGGCAAAATTACATATTCGGCATCGGCGCAAAACCCGGCGTCGACAATTTTTAGTCGGATCTAGTGATCACATATACGGCTCTGCATACAAATTACGCATGTATATTTCACACGTTGCCCACAGTTTTTACTCCCATAAACTAACATAGAACCGGCGTTGTGAGTCTGTATCACATATTCAGCACAAGGACTTACACAGCGAGAATGGGGACATTTTACTAAATTTTAACCTCGCACACATAGGCAGGCGCAGCAAGCCTTGCGCTGAGTATTAACGTACCGTAACTCCCTGGAAGCCTTAAGAAACACCTAACGCATGCGCAATATCCACCCCTAATACGCCATACCCCACAACAATAACTAATAACTGTATTAACCCCTATTCCGCCAACCCCCACATTGCAAAGTATCTAATAAAGTTATTAACCCCTAATCCGCCACCCACCCCCCACAAGGCAAAGTTCCTAATAAAGTTATTAACCCCTAATCCACCATCCCCCACTTCGCAAAGTACCTAATTAACCTATTAACACCTAAACCGCCAACCCCCCACAACACAAAGTATTAAACTAATAACTAAGCCCCCCTAACTTAACACCCCCTAAGTTAACAACCAATTACAATACACTAACATTAAATAAACATTTACAAAAAAAACTAAATTACTTTAAAAACCATAACATTACTGAAAAAAACTTACCCTTACTCAAAATAAAAAAAATAACTAAAATTACAAAAAATAAAAAAGCTAAGATTACAAAAATAACAAACTAAATTATCCAAAATAAAAAGTTATTCCTATTCTAATACCCTATTCTATTAAAAAAGCCACCCCAAAATAAAAACACCCCTAATCTAAGAATAAACTACCAATAGCCAAGCGATCAGCTCTTTTTATAAAAATAAAAAAAAGTCCTCCATAGCAATGCAACCCCTTACCCACCCCCCTCCCCAAAATAAAAAAAAATAAGTACTCACTGTCCCTGAAGTCCGGACATCCATCTTCTTCCAGGCAGAGAAAAGTCTTCATCAAGGCAGCAAAAGTCTTCTTCCAGCGCAGGACCATCTTCAATCTTCATTCCGGGGGGCGTGCAGCGTAGGTGGATCGGCGGTGGCGCAGACATCCGACTTGGAGGATCCTCTTCATGCAATCGTCCACTGCACACGGAAGATTGAATGCGAGGAACCCCTTTTACATTGGGGTAACTTGCATTCCTATTGGCTGAAAATTTCAAACCAGCCCATGAGAGCTGCTTAATATATAAGCCAATAGGAACGCAAGGTACCCCAATAAAAATAAAAAAAAACTTACATTTGTGCCAGTTTGGTTTTGGAAATATTTATTATTATATTTGATCAGACACCGCCCACTTTGCACCCCACATTATAAATTTTTTAAAACAAATAAAACATTTGCTTGTGCTGTGTTTGTACGTTAGTGCCGCATTTGTGCTGTTTAAATCTCAGTTATGTCTTTTTTTTTAAAGTTATTAAAGGGACAGTATACACCAATTTTCATTTAACTGTATGTGAAGAATAATATGCACAGATACTGATATAAAAATCCAGTATAAAACCTTTGAAAAACTTACTTAGAAGCTCCCGGTTTTGCTCTGATAAAAAGGTTAGGCTGAGACACCTGCTGAAATGGTCTGGAAAGTAAAAAGAGCAGACCCCCTCCCCTGCATATTAAAAGACCATTTACACAAAAGCAAGCTGGAGTAGGTAGACAACAATCTACTTCTAAAGCTTTGGGGCTTGGTTAGGAGAAATTTAATAACATGGATTGTAAAGCGGGCGGTGTTTGATCAAATATAATGCTCAATATCTCCAAAACCAAACTGGCACAAACGTTATTTTTTTTTAGCACAAATCAGCAGAATCTCAGCACAAACTAATGTTATATTTGTTTTTAAAATGTAATAATGTGCAATGCAAAGTTGGCAGAGTTTGATCATATATAATGCTGAATATTTCAAAAACGAAACTAGCACAAATGTTAATTTTTGCTGCACAAATCAGCACAAAGGTAGCACATACAAATGTTATGTTTGTTTTTAAAATGTAATAATGTGGAGTGCAAAGTGGGCGGAGTTTTATCATATATAATGCTTATTTGTCCAAAACAAAACTGGCACTAATTTTAATTTTTGAGCACAAATTAGCAGAAACACAGCACAAATGAATGGTATAATTTTATTCACATTTTAAAAACAGGAGTGCCAACTTTATACAGCTGAGGCGAGTTGGATGGCGGGTCACATAATTTTCATTGACAAAAAAACTGTTATAACTAAAAAACCAAAGCAGCAGAAATAACAAATGTAACGGCACAAAACGGCACAAACGTAGCACTAACCAACCAGCATGTTTCATGTCTTTTGGCTGGGTGACCTTTGGTGACCTTCATTAAATAGTTAATAAATCAAAAACGAAATGAGATAGAACAGAGATTTAAAAAGCACAAACCAGCACAAACACAGCACTAACCAACCACCCGGTTTCATGTGTTTTGGCTGCTGTAGGGGGGCTGGGT
Source organism: Bombina bombina (assembly GCF_027579735.1). Taxonomy (NCBI): domain Eukaryota; kingdom Metazoa; phylum Chordata; class Amphibia; order Anura; family Bombinatoridae; genus Bombina; species Bombina bombina. The sequence goes on from NC_069506.1 coordinate 344,725,143, forward strand.
AACCTTTGGTGACCTTTATTAAATCGCTAATAAGTCAAAAACAAAACAAGATAGAACGGAGATTTAAATAGCACAAACCAGCACAAACACAGCATTAACCAACCAGCCCGGATTCGTGTCTTTTGGCTGTTGTAGGGGGGGCTGGGTGACCTTTGGTGACCTTTATTTAATCTGTAATCTTTAAAAAAAAAATTGCTATTAACTTAAAAATAAAAGCAGCACAAATCTTAATTTTTGCGACACAAAACAGCACAAACGTAGCACTAACGAAAAACAGTGGATTTTTTTATTTGTGCCGATTGTAGGGGGCAGCTTCACACAGCTGTGTACTACAATGCGCGGCTAATTCTGTTATTATACTATATGGCTAAGTTTGAATGAAGTGTTATTTAACACTTATAGTAATTGTATAGCTTCCTAAGCTCTCTGGCAGTGCATACTGTTTCTATTTTAATTGATTTTTAATGTTACAGTATTTTAACTTTTTAAGGTATAATATTAAAAGTTGTTTACTTTTTGGCTCCACTCATTGTTATAAGTGTGTGCCACTAGGTGTGTCTATTTCTTCTTTTTTTGTGATATTATTTGGTTGCATTTGGTATCCCCCTCCCCCCACCAAACACACGCACTCAGCGCTGGATTTGAAGCACTATTTACTATGATGGGTGTTTGGGTTTATATATAATATTGTATCTGTTAAGATTCTGAACTGCCATCTTGATCTAATATAACCTTAAATATAGGTTGCAGAGAATTTGTGTAATCAAATATTGTGCACTACAAATGGTGTTTAGTGGATGATAAGAAACAATTCTGAAGCCTCCTGTTCCGCATTCCTATAAAAAGGCAGATGTAACATACGTAAGAACACTTAATGATAAAAATGCTGGCACCCACAGGACATACAAAAAACTGTAACACCCAGCACTTAACATAAACTTAACTGATAGAAATATCCTAATGTTTATTTCTAAAATAGTGCTATGTGCTAAAAACAACAAACTAGGCTAAATAATTATATTTCATGTAACCACTGAAAAGTGATAAAGAACACATTTAATCAAGTCTCTTACATATAAAACCCAGCACATTCATATAAAGGAGAGAGACAATTCAGAGATCAAATAATCCACAAAAAGATCCCTCCAAATTAAAATGCAAATATCCCAGGAGGTGATGACGGCTGCACTGCAATCTTAAAATGTAAATATAACAATTGATCCTTTAAAATATCAAATTTAACAGCTAACATTTCCCTAAAAAAAAACATAAAAACATAGTGAACTCTGGACTATAGTAGACCCCAAGAGTAACCCAATATAAAAGCACTTACCAGACTAATTGTCCAAAATCAAACAGTTTGCGAAGGAACAGTACAAGGTAATATCAACAGGGCCGAAATGCGTATTTGTTAGCTGATTGTCCTATTTGATGCTTGGACACTTTGGAGGGATCTTTCTGAGGGTTATTTCAACTCTGGTGTTTAATTTTACTTTATTTAATTACCTGTTTTCTTTCTGTTCTATATCACATTGGCTCTTTATTAACAGTGGCTACATGGAATATGATTCTGTAGCGGTTTGTCACTTAGAGTAGTTAGCAACCATCAGACACCCTTGAGCCCACAAGGAGGTTCAGGTACCAGCCTCATGCCAGACTGACACCCCAAGGAATTAAACAGTATACCCTAAAAATTGTAGAATCCTTCAGACCCTTTAAGGTGCCTCCTCACTAGACTTGCAGGGTATAAACCAGCACTAGAAGATGAGGAGATACGAGCACTGAAGTGCCCCCAGCTAGTAAAGGAGAGGATACGTACTTCTCTCTGTCTATCATGTGATAAACAGAACTAAGAATAATGGGCTTTATATAGGGAGCTAAATTTAAGGTGGTAAAGGGGTGAGTGGTCAGTTATGAAAGCTAAACCTAGGAGGTTCATATGCTAATTTCTTAGACCTTGAAGGCCGCCTCTAATCTAAATGCATTTTAATTGTTTTTCACCACTAGAGGGCATTAGTTCCTATTTCATATAGATAACATTGAGCTCATGCACGTGAATTTACCATGGAGACAGCTCTGATTGCCTAAAATGCAAGTCTGTCAAAAGAACTGAAATAAGGGGGCAGTCTGCAGAGGATTAGATACAAGGTAATTACAGAGGTAAAACGTGTATTATTATTACTGTGTTGGTTATGCAAAACTGGGGAAATGGTAATTAAGGGATTATCTATCTTTTTATACAACAAACATTCTGGTGTTGACTGTCCCTTTAACAGCTTTGCTTAACAAAAAAGTTTCACAAAACACAAAATACTGTACATTACACAATACAGTTACACTCATATTAACACTACCTAATAACAAATATTTAAAAAAATATTGCACACAAAAGTTATAAGGGCTTTAAAGATACGAGATCTCGGGTGTTAGAAAAGAAAGGCAGACGCAGGGATTTTACATTGACAAACATACTCATATGGAGATAATGAAAATATTTCACATTACAATCTTATGCACATTAAACAATATCTCAGATGGATTTTGAAAGAAATATTTACATATAGATCTCGAGATATCCAGTCATATATATATATTCATATATATATATATATATATCTTGCTATAAATATATCTGCCCGAAAATCATCACATATATAGAGAAATATTTATTTAGAATTAAATAGAACATATTCCGTTGCGAAAACATTTTCACAATATCAAATATTTGCATTTTCATGTACACTTTTTGAGGAGAATATGTCATGGACTTTGCGCAACAGATTAGGGTTTTTGTGGGGGGGTTTTCTATTTGTCTTCTTCATTGACTTCTATGGGGAAAACGTGAATGCACTGGCGATTTCGCAGTTTGCATTATGCGGCTTAACGCGCACGCAAAATAAGTTATTTCTCAACTTGTAATAGCTGTGCAACTCCAAATGCGGAAAAAGTCATAATGCGCGCAGAGTTTTCACAACTGATTTGCAGCACGACTTGTAATCTTGCCCACAGTACGAAGTTAAAAGTGTGAAAACGCATCTCAGACAAATAAAGACAATTCCCCTAAATGCAAAGTACTTAGAGTTGGCTGCAATTCACACTCTTACAGACTAATCAAGCATTCATTTTGGTGAGGGGATTTAGTATTCTTACGAACATATCTTAATGACTTTTTTCAACCTCACAAATGCATCCATTTGTAGACTTAGAAAACCCAAACTTACTTTAATACACACAATTAAATGCATTGGGGATGTTTTTGGTACGTACAACTTGTTTTAGCCTTTTGCAAGACAGATAATAATTTAATATTTTACATAGAAATTAATTTCAGACTTCTCTGTTTAAAAATATTTAAAAACACAAACCAGGAGCTTTTTAAAAATATTTAAAAACATAAAACTGCAGCATTGAAAGAAAATCAAAAGATTTATATTTACTTTGCTGCAATAGTCTGAACTGTATTTCAAAGCATATTTAACTAAATTTAATTCATTAAAAAATGGTATTGGGTTTAATCTAAAGCTATTTACTTATAAAGAGATACGATCGTCTACTTATCTAGTAATATCATTCATTTAAACATTGATAAACTGCTTATTAAACGCTGACTTGTATGCAGCTTGAATGGGTAAATAGAAGACGGGAAGAACCTAAAATTAATTGTAATGTCCCAAAAGAGGATTTTTTTTTTTCTGCCAACAGTAAGGGCCAAATTCTTTAATGCTTTCTGGTCTGGTGAGATTATCTAAGCATTATTGTCTGTACTGTGAGGTTTCTGAAATAATTTTAGCTTGATAGCTTTTTAACTCACTAATCAGGAATCTGAATGTGATGGAGAAACACCTACATTACAATATAATGCTCAAAAAAGTGCATCTCCAGCCTGAGAGTGTTTAAAATGAGGCCTTTAGTGAGAGAGACTGAAGGGCAGAGGAAATGATGATAATAAACAGACAATTGGAAGTGGGAGGCATTTGTTCAGAAGACAAAAAATAATATAGAAGAGAGTGATCTTATTGAAATATCAGAACAGTGCGTTATACAGATTATTGTAATATGTATTATTCATCAATTTAAAAAGATATGACCTTTTACTTATTTTCTTTTTATATATCGGACCAGTCAACACAGTAGATTTGCATAATCAACACATGCAAGATAACAAGACAATGCAATAGCCCTTAGTCTGAACTTCAAATGAGTAGTAGATTTTTTTCACACAATGATCTTGCGATCAAGAAAGAGGAGCACTATTCAAATTCCGGTAAAATAAAACGTAGCTTTTATTTGGCTTTTAGCTCATATTAAAAACTTTAACCACAATCAAACAACATTGTAACAGATAGCGTAGCACTCTCTATTTCTTACGCGTTTCGGCGATAGCCGTAGTCATAGCATGAGAGATTCACATACACAGCTTCCTTTTAAAAACCCCAAGGCCTTTTGATTGGATAATTAAAATGTTGAATTCTGACTGCTTGCTATCTGATTGGTTGATATTTCCTGACTATGACTTACTCTTTCAGGTACTGAACAGGTGTATGTATACCTTGATAGGGGAGGGGGTATGTTTGTGAGTTGTGGTTCTCCCTCCCCTATCAAGGCATTGGGTTTTTTAAATGGAAGCTGTGTATGTGAATCTCTCATGCTATGACTACGGCTATCGCCGAAACGCGTAAGCAATAGAGAGTGCTACGCTATCTGTTACAATGTCGTTTGATTGTTAAAGTTTTTAAGATGAGCTAAAAGCCAAATAAAAGCTAAGTTTTATTTTACCGGAATTTGCCTAGTGCTCCTCTTTCTTGATCGCAAGATAGTTGTGTGAAAAAGTACCATACAGGGTTTTGGAGTGCGCACAGGCACCAAAGAAAACATTGACAAACCCTGGGTCGAAAGAAGGATTTCTCATGAAGCGCTGTGGCACATACAGTTATCAACAGGACGAGGTGCAAGAGCTGAAGCGGTAACAACCATCATTGGTGTGATCGAGGAGGGAGCCTGGGCTATTTGTGGCCCACACAGAACGGAGTTACATAAAAACACAATAGGAGAAGAGGCTCCTGTGGACCGGCACACACAGACGGGATGCAATATTCAGCACAAGCAGCAGTAAGAAAAGACGAGGTATTTCCGCAAGGTGCGGGTAAGAAATTATATGTTAAACACATTAACTGTTATGTATGCCACAGCAGACTGATATTGTTATAAGCTGACGTTTGGGGACAAGTTTGTAAAGCAACACCGGCACATTTGAACTGTGTTTTTGGGAATATCCTGGACCACAGGCTGATTAAAAAAGATATAAAGATAGTCTTTTGGTGCTTGGACTTACATTGTGTGTATATATCGATACCAGAATATAGTACTATAAGGACATTTACAGCATCAGATCTCTTCAGATTACAGAATATAGTATTATAAGGACATTTACAGCATCAGATCTCTTCAGATTACATAATATAGTATTATAAGGAAATTTACAGCATCAGATCTCTTCAGATTACCAGAATATAGTATTATACGGAAATTTACAGCATCAGATCTCTTCAGATTACAGAATATAGTATTACACGTAAATTTACAGCATCAGATCTCTTCAGATTACAGAATATAGTATTATAAGGAAATTTACAGCATCAGATCTCTTCAGATTACAGAATATAGTATTATAAGGACATTTACAGCATCAGATCTCTTCAGATTACAGAATATAGTATTATACGGAAACTTACAGCATCAGATCTCTTCAGATTACAGAATATAGTATTATAAGTAAATTTACAGCATTATATCTCTTCAGATTACAGAATATAGTATTATAAGTAAATTTACAGCATAAGATCTCTTCAGTAGGGATGGGCGAATGTGCAAATTTTCGAATTTCGAATGTAGAACGAATGTTATTACTGAAATTCGAATTCTAAATTCGAATGTCGATAAGAACGAATATTCTTAAAAATTCGAAAATCGAATATTATTTACAGTTTTCGAATGTCACTTTCGAATTCGAATGTTTATAATTATATTGAATGTCTACATTCGAAATTCGAATTTTTTTTAATTCGAATATAAATTTGAATTTTTCGAATTCGAATATATATTCAAATTTTTTGAATTCGAATATTGCATAATTCGAATATTACATTTAAAAGCATTAGAAATACTATTACAATCTAAATTCGAATTTTTCGAATTCGAATACACGTATTGCATAATTCGAATATTACATTTAAAGAAAAAGCATTAGAAATACTATTACAATCTAAATTCGAATTTTTCGAATTCGAATACACGTATTGCATAATTCGAATATTACATTTAAAGAAAAAGCATTAGAAATACTATTACAATCTAAATTCGAATTTTTCGAATTCGAATATTGCATAATTCGAATATTACATTTAAAGAAAAAGCATTAGAAATACTATTACAACCTAAATTCGAATTTTTCGAATTCGAATACACGTATTGCATAATTCGAATATTACATTTAAAGAAAAAGCATTAGAAATACTATTACAATCTAAATTCGAATTTTTCGAATTCGAATATTGCATAATTCGAATATTACATTTAAAGAAAAAGCATTAGAAATACTATTACAATCTAAATTCGAATTTTTCGAATTCGAATATTTTCGAAACCGAATATTCGAAAATCGAATGTTAGAATGTTAGAATATAGTATTATAAGGAAATTTACAGCATCAGATCTCTTTAGATTACAGAATATAGTATTATAAGGAAATTTACAGCATCAGATCTCTTTAGATTACAGAATATAGTATTATAAGGAGATTTACAGCATCAGATCTCTTCAGATTACAGAATATAGTATTATAAGGAGATTTACAGCATCAGATCTCTTCAGATTACAGAATATAGTATTATACGGAAATTTACAGCATCAGATCTCTTCAGATTACAGAATATAGTATTATAAGGAGTTTTACAGCATCAGATCTCTTCAGATTACAGAATATAGTATTATACGGAAACTTACAGCATCAGATCTCTTCAGATTACAGAATATAGTATTATAAGGAAATTTACAGCATCAGATCTCTTCAGATTACAGAATATAGTATTATAAGGACATTTACAGCATCAGATCTCTTCAGATTACAGAATATAGTATTATAAGGAAATTTACAGCATCAGATCTCTTCAGATTACAGAATATAGTATTATAAGGAAATTTACAGCATCAGATCTCTTCAGATTACAGAATATAGTATTATAAGGAGATTTACAGCATCAGATCTCTTCAGATTACAGAATATAGTATTATAAGGAGATTTACAGCATCAGATCTCTTCAGATTACAGAATATAGTATTATACGGAAATGTACAGCATCAGATCTCTTCAGATTACAGAATATAGTATTATAAGGAGTTTTACAGCATCAGATCTCTTCAGATTACAGAATATAGTATTATAAGGAGATTTACAGCATCAGATCTCTTCAGATTACAGAATATAGTATTATAAGGAAATTTACAGCATCAGATCTCTTCAGATTACAGAATATAGTATTATAAGGAAATTTACAGCATCAGATCTCTTCAGATTACAGAATATAGTATTATAAGGAGATTTACAGCATCAGATCTCTTCAGATTACAGAATATAGTATTATAAGGAAATTTACAGCATCAGATCTCTTCAGATTACAGAATATAGTATTATAAGGAGATTTACAGCATCAGATCTCTTCAGATTACAGAATATAGTATTATAAGGAGATTTACAGCATCAGATCTCTTCAGATTACAGAATATAGTATTATAAGGAAATTTACAGCATCAGATCTCTTCAAATTACCAGAATATAGTATTATAAGGAAATTTACAGCATCAGATCTCTTCAGATTACAGAATATAGTATTATAAGGAAATTTACAGCATCAGATCTCTTCAGATTACAGAATATAGTATTATAAGGAAATTTACAGCATCAGATCTCTTCAGATTACAGAATTTAGCTGCTCCTGGAATTTGCGGAGCTGAATGGAGGGAGCTTTGACCAGAGGAGGAAAGAGGCCCCCCTCCTCTCTCCTCCTCTCGGTGGTTTAGTCTGGCTGGGGGACAGGAGGAGCTGAGGCAGAGGGCTTAAAGGGGGCAGGTTGAGCGGGAAAAGCTTTTCCTGCTTGTCCTGCATCATGGCAGGGATTGAGGCGCTGCTATTGCAGCTCAAGGAGGCGGTGCAGGAGCGCTGCCCTACCTGGCTGGAGGGCCAGGTCTGGGCTCTTCTCGGCACTCCGGTGCCCGTTGCGGCGGTGGGGCAGTTGGCCCCCAGGAAGAGATCAGGCAGGGTGTCAAAGCCTCCGTTGAGGCTCAGCCCAGAAGTTCACGGGAGGGCCGGTGGAGGCCAGAAGTCAGCGCCTAGTGCGCAGAAGAGACCGGTGGCGGTTGCGGCAGCTGGGCCGTCCAGGCCCGCGGCGCTAGAGGTGTCTCAGGCGTTGAGGAGCGGCAGTGCTCAGGAGCTGAGGCCTATGGCGGTAACGGCCGCTACATGCGGTACTGGGGATGGGGGGGTTGATTACGGCCAGGAGCGGTCTGAGGGGGAGGGGGGGTTATCTGGGGGGGGGTTGGAGCTGGGCATAGTGGTTATGTTAGAGAGCATGGGGAGGTGGGGGGTGGTGTGTTTGGGGGGGATCCTCTTCCCCTTTGCTGCTGTTCAGAGAGGATGAGAGTGGTGTTAGTTCAGGTCCTGGCAGGTTGGGTGGAGGTAGTGAGATAACTGTGCAGGCTGAGGTCCATAGGGCCATTTCCTCTGATATCTGCCCCATGTTAGTGGACCTGGACTATGGGTCTGGAGGGGAGGTGGAGGAGTTTGAGAGTGATCCAGGGGCTGTGGGTTTGTGCCTTGAATCATCAGATGAGGAGTGTGTCCCCCCTCTCCTGGGGCCAGTGGTAAGCCGGTTAACCGGTTTGGGGGTGCTGTTGGTGGGCCCAAGGGGAGTTCCCTTAACCCTGGGGTGTCTTTTGCTTCGGGGGTCAGTGGCGGGGATGATGTTGGGGGCTCACATGTCAGTTTTTCTTTTTCAGAGGCAGGTGCTACTGTGCTACGGCCTGGCCCGTGGCCAGGCCCGTTGGCAGCGGTGGATTCTATGGACGGCCTAGAGGAGGACTTCTTTGGCCTGCATGGCTCTTGGACTGAATCCATCAGGATAGAGCCTGATGACAGCGGACAGCAGGATCCGTTGCCCGTGGCTGGTGTTGAGGTGAGGGGAGGGGCTAGGGGGGTGGGGTCGGCAGGAGCTCGGGGTAGGGCCAGACTGCCTGTGGGAAATCTTCGGGGTGGTAGGGGGAGGGACAGACGGCCCGGGGTGGTGGGCCAAGGGAGTGTTCCTAGGGGGGGCACCAGAAGACGGCCAGTGGCGGAGGCTTCATGGCCGGGGAGTGACGGGGGTGGGGCGCCTAAGAGGGGTAGGGGGGCTTGCACAGCTAGGGGTGGCATCCAGCCACAAGGGAGGCGGGGGGGAGGGGATTGTTACCTCTTAATTTGTGTTCACGTGCTGATGTTTTCCAGGAAGCTACACGGCAGCCGGACCAGTCTGCACGGACGGCTGCCATAATTCTGGAAGGGGTGCAGCGGAGTACGGAGCCACGTGAGGGCAGGCTCCAGGCTGCGGTTGAAGATTCATCGGGAGTTCGGGCTGCGGACAATTCTACAGGTGAGGCTGGGATAGTGAATGTGGGGGGTAATGTTGTGGGGTGTGATGATGTTTCTGTGACTGTGAGGGTTGTTGCGGGCTTGCGGGATTTGTTGTCGCAATTGGAGGGGGCGCCCCTCAAAAGGAGATAGCGGTTGAGAGGGCATGGGTCCCGGCTCCGGTGGTTCCGGTAGCGTCGGGGGGGGCGGGGCTGGTCCGGTGATGGTTTCACCGGTCCGCACAGTCGGGCCACCGGTGGCGGTGCAGGGCACTTGTCCGCCGGTGGTGGCGCAGGGTCCTGGGCCTGCGGTTGTTTCGGCACCTGGGACTGCTAAATCGGTGGAGGGGGCGGAGTTGAGGGTGGCGGACACGGCGATGTCTCGGTCATGCCTCTGTTCCATAGGGCCTTTAGGGATGCACCTGACGGCGGAGGTCAGGGACAAGATATGTAAGAGGGAGTTTATTGAGCTGTTTTCGCTCCTCCCTCTTGAGCAATCCTTTGAGTTCCCAGAGGATTCCAAAAAGGATGTGGCCAAGAAGGAGGAGGAGGAGCGTAAGAAACGTTATAGGAAACTACCTAAAACGTTTTCTAATTGGTTCCAATCCTTTGTCATTTATACCAGTGTCTTTGCGAGTAAATTCCCGGAGCAGGGTAGTGCCTTGTTCTGTTACTTGGACGAGATCGCGGCCGCACAGCGGATATATGGCGGGATGGCTTGGTGGTCGTATGACGAGCACTTTCGTCAGCGGCTGTCGGTCAAGCCGGATATGAGGTGGGATGACCGGGACATGGGGTTGTGGCTGAAGGTGATGACACCGTTGAGAGCCTCCCAGTCCTTTCGGTCGGGAGCCGGTGGTCCCTCCGCGGGTGGGTCCCCGGCATCGGTTAGAAAAGGGTGTTGCTTCGCATTTAACGAGAAATCATGTAAGTGGGGTGCCACGTGCAAGTTCAAGCACGAGTGCTCAGGGTGTGGGGGTGCTCACCCCTATTCGAGATGTTTCCGGAAGGGAAAATCAGGGGGTTCAGGGGATTCGGCTGACAAAGGGGGTGACCCCGGTGAGGCTAGACGCGATGGAGTGTTGGCTCGCCCTGTACGCTAGGCGGCGGGGTTGTCGTGAGACAGCAGTGGTTTTGTATCATGGTTTTCAATTCGGTTTTGTTATTCTGTCGCAGGGTGGGAGTCGGGTATTCAGGGGTAATTTGAAGTCGGCCCGTTTGTGGCCGGAGGTGGTACGGGATAAATTGGACAAGGAGGTGTCCTTGGGGCGGATGGCTGGTCCATTTGACCATCCTCCCATCGTGGACTTGAGAATATCTCCGCTGGGGGTGGTTCCCAAGAGGGAGCCCGGTAAATTCCGGCTAATCCATCATCTCTCTTTTCCCAAAGGGGGATCGGTGAATTATGGGATCCCTCAGGAGTTGGCATCGGTGAAATATGCCTCTTTTGATCAGGCGGTGGCATTGGTCAGGGAGGCTGGTCCTTCGGCCTTGTTGGCAAAAGTTGACATAGAGGTGGCGTTCAGGTTGTTGCCGGTGCACCCGTCCTCGCATCGTTTGTTGGGTTGTAGTGTGGATGGCATGTACTACGTGGATTTATGTCTCCTTATGGGCTGCTCTATTTCGTGTTCGTTGTTTGAGCAGTTCAGTTCGTTCCTGGAATGGGTGGTTTCAGTGCGGTCAGGTTTGTCGTCATTGGTGCATTACCTTGACGATTTCTTGTTTGTCGGCCCGGCTGGGTCGGAAGTTTGTGGGAGGTTACGGAACGTTTGCTGTCAGGTGGCGTTGGAATTTGGCGTGCCAATAGCCAAGGAAAAATCAGAGGGGCCGGTGTCGGTCCTGGATTTCCTGGGTATTACGATTGACTCCGTAAATATGGAGTGCCGGCTTCCCGCTGATAAGGTGTCGGATTCGCTGGAGATTGTGGGCCGCTGTTTGGTGGCCAAGAAGATCACGTTGCGTGATCTTCAGTCTTTGATTGTCAAGTTCAATTTTGCATGCAGGATCATCCCCATGGGGAGGGTTTTTTGCAGGCGGTTGTCCTTAGCTACGGCCGGTGTAGTCAGGCCGCACCATTTTGTGCGTTTGTCTAAGGAACTGAAAGATGACTTGAGAGTGTGGCGGTGTTTTTTGTCGGGTTTCAATGGCTCTTCGTTGATTCAATCGCCTAGGGTTTCGAATGAGGAATTGGGACTGGTGACGGATGCGGCTAGTAGTTGTGGTTTTGGAGTGTACTTCATGGGGCAGTGGTGTGCGGCTGAATGGCAGCGGAATGGCGGTCTGGTGGCTTAGTAAAGAACTTGGTTTTCTTGGAGCTTTTCCCAATTGTGGTATCTCTGTACGTGTGGGAGGTTGAGTTGAGTAACAAGTCGGTGGTTTTCTCGACCGACAATATGGGTGTTGTTTCGGCTTTAAATACATTAACGGCTTCCTCGTTGCCAGTGTTGCGTTTGTTGCGTTTGTTGGTTTTGAAGTGTTTGAGGATGAACGTTTGCATTAGGGCTAAGCATATCCAGGGTGTTGATAATCCTATAGCCGATTCCCTCTCTCGCTTTCAGTGGCGGCGGTTCCGGGAATTGTTTCCTCGGCAGACGCGACAGGTTGCCAGTGCCCGGTGTTTCTATGGAGGCTCGGTACGGAAGATTGGCTGGATGGGTGAAGTCCTCGCTCGCTCCAGGTACTTGGGCTTCTTATTCCAGAGTGTGGTGGGATTGGGAGTCCAGGCTGAGGGTATCGGGTTTTGAGGAGAGGGGTATGGATCTTGTTGGTCCCCTGTTGGATTGGATGTGGGAATGGGGGTGCCATAGTTTGTCCCCCTCAGCTATGGATAGGCGGATGGCAGCTTTGTCATTTCGTTTTAAACTGCTCGGTCTGCATGATGCTACAAAGGTTTTTTGTGTTCGACAGGTTTTGAAGGGTTTAAAAAAGGGGTCGGTTGGCCCGTCCCCGGATGGCAGGAGGCCAATTACTTTTTCGTTGCTGCAACGGTTGTATGAGGTCGTGGAAGTCGTGTGCCGATCGGTTTATGAAACCTGTCTGTTTAGGGTGGCTTATGTTCTGGCCTTTTTTGGGGCTTTTAGAGTCTCGGAATTGGTTAGCAAAAATCTGAAGTTGATGGTTGGTTTGGGTTTTTCCGGATGTATATTTATTTGATTCTAGGGTTGAAATCTTTTTGAGAAGAAGTAAGACAGACCAGTTTGGAAGAGGTAGGACGGTTGTCCTTTTTCCCAGTGGTGACTTGGTTTGTCCTTGGCGTTCAGGATTACTTGGGGGTCCGGCCGGGCCTCGGCGGTTCATTATTAATTCATCAGGACGGGAGTCCTATGTCACAGTTTCAATTCAAGGCGGTGCTTAAAAAAGCGTTGGGCCGGTTGGGAGTCAATACGGCGGATTTTGGAACCCATTCTTTCCGAATTGGGGCCGCGACGGAAGCATC